>NW_024609093.1:0-107285 GCF_018296145.1 Oncorhynchus tshawytscha | reverse complement strand
CAAGAAGACGAGACGTGGCCCATATACTCCAACATCCTTCAACTGTAATGCTGGAGTCACTGTCAGATTAACGTATTCTTTCACTTCTTCGTTCATCTTGGCAAATGTGTCATCGAGAACAATCTGAAAACTTTCATTTTTAGTCGACACTTAGCATTATTATCAACACATATATTTATATAGAACTTATTGTGTGATAAAAGCAATGTGAAGAGGAATCATACATACTTTTGGCCAGTCACAAGTCCAGATGAAGCCCACTTAGGGAATGTTTTGATGAATGGAGGCAGACTGAGCAAAATCTTTTCAACATCAGAGGCTCTAGACATTGAAGTATCTGTCAGGATCTCCACAGAGCAGTTTGGGATTTTCTCTCCATCTTAACAATGGGAAAACAGTATATCATGCAATTAAAGATCATGCTACATAAAACTATTAAAAAATGCTGAAGATTGTTGCTGTTCAGTTTTACCTTTGATTTTCTGCAGAACATACTCTCTCTCAAAGACATCTGGTAACCCAGGTACTCGAACTGGGTCGCAGAAACGTTCTCCAGGTTGAGAGTTCAAGACTATTGGTACATAGACCTCATGTTGTGAACTCTCTTTCTAGGGTAGATAGAAAGGTCAAAAGTATTTATCACACAGGGGTTTGTATGATACATGTACAGTGTTATGCCTGTAAAGTCTAGGTGCAGTATCTCAATTCACCATTTAAGTTATTTCATAAGGTGTTTCAGTAGGCTACAGTAGAAACAGCTTTAATCAACAGCATCTCAAAAGACATTGGGCACACCTTTGCTTCAGATAACAGGTAGGCCCAGCACACTGGTGCATTCTCAAAAACATCTGAGTCTTCAATGATTTTGTCACCTCTTCTTTTGTGGAAGCTTGGCAACAGCTCTCTGAAGAGATTGTACAATCCTTCAACGATAGCAACCTAAAACAAATTTATACATTTTATTCATACATTTGTGGACATATTAAATTATATTATATTTGTATGCTTTTGTGACAAAATATATATCACCTTCTGGGTCCTTGTTCCAACCTCATTTCTATACAACAGCTGATGCAGACTTTGGGCCAAAGGATTGCACCCACTGAGCTTTCGGATGTATGCAATCACTTTGCTTAATACATCTCCAGAACGGTGTTCTCTATTGTTCTGTAAAGATTAGGGCGAAAGCATTGAATGTGTTATAGCAGGGGACGAAGTTCACATCAAAACCAATGAGACTAGCAAAGGAACCATGTTGCATGCTTGGCCTGAGCATGGTCAAACATGACAAGACAGTGTAATAAATATTGGAATATCTCACAATGGCATAAAGTGAAGAAAAGAAAGCACTGAGTCCTTTCTGGGATTGTTGCACTGAGGGTACGACATCATTGAAGTAGAATTCCATAGTGTCTGGACGCTCATCAGGGAAGGAGGACAGAGAAAAGACCACAGTTGACTCCTCATTGATTCCACAATCTAGCAAAGTCTGTCCAACTCCACATCGTTCACATCTGCAGAAACATCAATATTGACTTAATAATGATGGCTTATCATGGCTACTGATGCTGTGTGAAAGAAAACATTGTATTGATACTATCAGTAGTCAAAACATCAGATGTGCTGGGGTTTTAAAATGTATTTGTTTTTTATGCTATCAAATGTATTCCAAATTCAGCGGATGTTGACGAAAATGATCCCGCTAAAGGGATTGATGCGCCAAGAGGTTAATGATTAAATGAGTTAATGAACATAAGATTACTTATAATGGAGGACATGTGCTGGGATTCCACTTTCATCAGAGAGCTTCTGTCTCAGATCTCGTAATGTGTCACTTGCCAAGTCCACCTTGACCTCAAAGTCTCCCTGTTGATGAAAAGTGTTCATATATAAGTATTAAAGGTAGACTCAGCGGGATGACGTAGATGCACAAAGTAAATAGCATAGTGGGTCAATTAAAGAGTGCAAGGCTAAACTTCTCAGCTGTTTTGGTCCCATAACGAACGCGTTGTAGCAGCGTGAATGGAACCCGCGCAGATACTGTGAGCGACAAAGAAAATGACCTCGACTGCCTGTACCCCTGCACATTGACTTGGTACTGGTACCTCCTGTATATAGCCTCCTTATTGTTATGTCATTTTCTTGTGTTCCTTTTTGATTTCATCGTATTTATTATTTTGTAAATATTTCTTCAACTGAATTGTTGGTTAATTAAGGGATTGTATGTAAGCATTTCACAGTAAGGTCTACTACACCTGTTGTATTCGGGGCATGTGACAAATAAAATTTGAGCAAAGTCTTGCATCGCGCTCAGCACAATATTTGCAGTGCTGCTCTTGGCAACATCATTTCTCTGAGTCTCCCTTTAAATAAGGGACAGCAATGATTTAGGAAGAAATCCAGGGATCACACAGGTTTGGGAAAATGTAGCCTATAGTAAGAGCTGATTTGTGCTTCATCCGGAATTCAGTGTGTACGCTATCAAACACAGAATGTGGCATTGAAAACATTTCCCCCCACTTCACCAGTCAACGTGTAACCATCTGTGTATGGAACGCAGACCCAATAGAGTACACCAATGTAAAGATGAATTCACCTTGAGCATGATGTGGCATCGAACATTATCCTCTCCTGTCATGTCAGTCATTTCTTGTAGTGTCACTAGCAGGGCTGGTCTCAAGTTCTCCTTGGGTGTAAACATGGCATAGAGCTCACTTCCAATTTCAATGTGCCTGTCTTTCAAAGACCCTAATGGGTGAAATAGAAGATGCATGTCAACACAAGGGATGGTCCATGTCATTACACAAGTTTCTTTTCACTCAGATTATACTGAAGTAGACAAGAATTACCAACCCTTTCAAAATGGACGTATACAAAGATTTGTATCATAATATACTGTAAAGTGTTGTACCATGCAAATATGTCTTAGAGGCTACATGCATTTGATTGTATAGCTGTGATACAGTTATGGGGCCAAAAATGATGGGAACTGAGTGAAATAAGAAAACTATGCAAACTGTATCTGGTTAACTGACATGTGTTGAAGAAAGGATCATCAGTTAGAGGCATTCCATCAACTGTGTAGAGGCACACAGTTTTAGAGTTCTCAATGCCCTCTTGGTGGCAGATCCTTAGCATCAGGTCTTCAACGGTGTTGGTAGCAGGATCCATGTCTGCATTCAAAATTGTACAAAAGGGAGTAAGGATAGTTTCTGATGTGATGCTTTTGATTTCTCCCCTCTTTGCTATAAGAACTACATAAAGATGGTTTATGTCTCACCTCTGATCTCTTTTAGCTCAGGACAGTGGGGGTATGTGTACCACAGTTGGAAAGACTCCATTGGTTTTTGTACAGGCATCGCTTGCTGTGGCGCTCTGTGTCTTTGGATGAAATCTTTCATTTTTTCAAAGCGATTCTTCTCTACTTGACTGAAACCTGTTAGCAAATTAGGGGCATTGGACAAGTTGAATGCATGTCTATGGTGAGTGAGACAACCAATTATTATTATTATTTATTAAATAGTGAATTTACATATGACCAATCAGAACAGTTTACATATGACCAAAGAACAGTTTACATATGACCAATCAGAACAGTTTACATATGACCAATCAGAACAGTTTACATATGACCAATCAGAACAGTTTACATATGACCAACCAATCAGAACAGTTTACATATGACCAATCAGAACAGTTTACCAATCATATGACCAATCAGAACAGTTTACATATGACCAATCAGAACAGTTTACATATGACCAATCAGAACAGTTTACATATGACCAATCAGAACAGTTTACATATGACAGTTTTACATATGACCAAGAACAGTTTACATATGACCAATCAGAACAGTTTACATATGACCATAGAACAGACATATGACCAATCAGAACAGTTTACATATGACCAGGCAGAACAGTTTACATATGACCAGGCAGAACAGTTTACATATGACCAGGCAGAACAGTTTACATATGACCAGGCAGAACAGTTTACATATGACCAATCAGAACAGTTTACATATGACCAGGCAGAACAGTTTACATATGACCAGGCAGAACAGTTTACATATGACCAATCAGAACAGTTTACATATGACCAGGCAGAACAGTTTACATATGACCAGGCAGAACAGTTTACATATGACCAATCAGAACAGTTTACATATGACCAAGAACAGTTTACATATGACCAATCAGAACAGTTTACATATGACCAATCAGAACAGTTTACATATGACCAATCAGTTTACATATGACCAGGCAGAACAGTTTACATATGACCAATCAGAACAGTTTACATATGACCAATTTTTACATATGACCAGGCAGAACAGTTTACATATGACCAGGCAGAACAGTTTACATATGACCAGGCAGAACAGTTTACATATGACCACAGAACAGTTTACATTTACATATGACCAGAACAGTTTACAGAACAGTTTACATATGACCAATCAGAACAGTTTACATATGACCAATCAGAACAGTTTACATATGACCAGTTTACATCCAGAACAGTTTACCATAGAACAGTTTACATATGACCAATCAGAACAGTTTACATATGACCAGGCAGAACAGTTTACATATGACCAATCAGAACAGTTTACATATGACCAATCAGAACAGTTTACATATGACCAATCAGAACAGTTTACATATGACCAATCAGAACAGTTTACATATGACCAATCAGAACAGTTTACATATGACCAATCAGAACAGTTTACATATGACCAATCAGAACAGTTTACATATGACCAATCAGAACAGTTTACATATGACCAAGAACAGAATATGACCAGAACAGTTTACATATGACCAGGCAGAACAGTTTACATACCAATCAGAACAGTTTACATATGACCAATCAGAACAGTTTACATATGACCAGAACAGTTTACAGACCACAGAACAGTTTACATATGACCAGGCAGAACAGTTTACATATGACCAATCAGAACAGTTTACATATGACCAGGCAGAACAGTTTACATATGACCAGGCAGAACAGTTTACATATGACCAGGCAGAACAGTTTACATATGACCAATCAGAACAGTTTACATATGACCAATCAGAACAGTTTACATATGACCAGGCAGAACAGTTTACATATGACCAATCAGAACAGTTTACATATGACCAGGCAGAACAGTTTACATATGACCAAGCAGAACAGTTTACATATGACCAATCAGAACAGTTTACATATGACCAGGCAGAACAGTTTACATATGACCATTTACATATGACCAGGCAGAACAGTTTACATATGACCAGGCAGAACAGTTTACATATGACCAGGCAGAACAGTTTACATATGACCAGGAACAGAATATGACCAGTTTTACATATGACCAGGCAGAACAGTTTAATATGACCAGAACAGTTTACATATGACCAGGCAGAACAGTTTACATATGACCAGGCAGAACAGTTTACATATGACCAATCAGAACAGTTTACATATGACCAATCCAGGCAGAACAGTTTACATATGACCAGGCAGAACAGTTTACATATGACCAATCAGAACAGTTTACATATGACCAGAACAGTTTACAGACCACAGAACAGTTTACATATGACCAGGCAGAACAGTTTACATATGACCAGGCAGAACAGTTTACATATGACCAGGCAGAACAGTTTACATATGACCAGAACAGTTTACAGAACAGAACAGTTTACATATGACCAGGCAGAACAGTTTACATATGACCAGGCAGAACAGTTTACATATGACCAGGCAGAACAGTTTACATATGACCAGGCAGAACAGTTTATGACCATATGACCAAGAACAGTTTACATATGACCACAGAACAGTTTACATATGACCAGGCAGAACAGTTTACATATGACCAATCAGAACAGTTTACATATGACCAGGCAGAACAGTTTACATATGACCAATCAGAACAGTTTACATATGACCAAGCAGAACAGTTTACATATGACCAAGCAGAACAGTTTACATATGACCAATCAGAACAGTTTACATATGACCAATCAGAACAGTTTACATATGACCAGGCAGAACAGTTTACATATGACCAATCAGAACAGTTCACATATGACCAAGCAAAACTGTTTACATATGACCAATCAGAACAGTTTACATATGACCAATCAGAACAGTTTACATATGACCAGGCAGAACAGTTTACATATGACCAATCAGAACAGTTCACATATGACCAATCAGAACAGTTTACAGTGGAATAATGCAGTTGTTGGCATGATGGGATACTTTAAATCACCCGAGTCAGTAACCGGTCTGTGACCTTACCCATTTTGTCTAAATCTTCACCATTTACACTATCGGTGAAATCTCTCTCGTCTTGGACACCCAAAGTGAGGAATTTGTGGTGGTAGGTGTCCAGTCTGTGCTGCTGGAGAAGGTTGTATATTGTATCCATCTGAATAGAACAATCAGGTCAGACATCAAATATTTTGATAACTAGTTTTGACACAAGACCTTTCCTCTCTGCCAAATAATGCTCTGCACCAAGAAGATGAAATAGTGTTCCTAGTTTGTCGTTCACTTGAGAAAAACAAAGAAAGAATGGGGATTGAATAATGTCAATGTCTCTTTATTCTCTAGAGAACTAGAGTTTCTTCACAAAATAAAATGTTTATTTATTACTGTTAATTTAAATGTATGAATATGCCTCCAACCTGCACTGCACACCTTAATCACTGGATATTTACTTAGTAATGGCTGTGGCAATAGCTTTGACTGGTTGTTGGCCCATTTAAGTCTTCCGCCTCATGTTCTGGAGTAGCCAAACTGATTTTTATTAAGACATTAGTTTAATTAAGACAAACTGAGTTTTATTAAGACATTACACATATAGCTCTGGAGCAGCTCACACACCTAGGGTGTATTCACTAGGAACCAAACAGAAGCAAATGGAACGAAACGGGGAGGGACCTACCTGAATTTGTCCAATAGAAACTCTTATTTTTCGTTGCAAAACGTTTTGGACTAATGATTACACAACTGATTAAACATATTGCATTCTAAACTGAAGCCCATGATAAGCAGTTTTGGGAGTCAAGTGTGTTGGTAGAGTGTGGCAATAAAGTGCGTCAATCAGACCCCTGGGGATGGTTGTTCAAAATGTATCTGATTGGATTACCCCTATCGGATAGGATTAGAATAGTTTTTTTTCCAAAACTGAAGAATTGGATTCTGATCCTCCGGATAGGGATAAGGATTTGGTCATCCAATCTGACCTATAAATCAGGGATTGTAGGTCATTTAGCATTTTTCAAAACTCAAAAGTAGTGATTAGGATAGTTTTGATCATCTCGATTCCACTAGGAGGGTGGATTTAGAAAGGTGAAAGGCACTACAACCAAGAATTATCAATGTAACTCAGGGGAGCTTTATCAAAAACGTTTTTCCATCTGAAAACCAAAAGGTTCATTATATTAAATGTCCCCGAGCTGACATGGTAAAAATCCATCGTTCTGCCCCTGAACAAGGCAGTTAACCCACTGTTCCCTGGTAGGACATCATTGTAAATAAGAATGTGTTCTTAACTGGCTTGCCTAGTTAAAAAAAAAAGTTTAAAAATTCATAAAATTGACCGCAGTATAGGTAAGCCAATGTGGTCAGTTGTTATATTGAGAAGTGTCAAATAAATACATCCATTTACTTATAAGTGAAATGCAGGCTCTACTATTTTGAATCAAGGTACATTATTCATGTAGTTTAACTCATGTCTGTTTCTCTATGACAATGAAGAAGTAGTAACACAACCTGTCCAGTAGATGGCGAGGTGTAGGTCTGTTCAAAGCACTGAACATCTGGATTCTGTGACCTTGATATTGTGGTATCCGGATCAGAACGATCCTATCCAATTATTTTCTGGAAAATCAGTTCAAAAACAGACAGATCGATTTGGTCCGGGATAGCAAAAATGAGGATTACAGAATCCGGATCATTCTGATCCCCCAAAATGTTTTGAAAAACCGTCCCGAGGACTGGAGTTTGCCTATCCTTGGTCTGGAGAATGCCAGGCTATGCCTAAACCATGCCTTTCGTTGGTCTGGTGTGCATTAGTATTACCGGCCTATATGACATGTCATTATTTTTCATGTTGACATTAAGAATCAATTATATTAAATATGTGCATTTTTAAAGTGAGTTTAGCTGGCTAAATATGATCACTTTGAGCGCGCTAAAGTTAACTAGCTAGGCCCAGCCTTGCCCAGCCAAGTAATAGTGGACGACTTTTCCAGGAACTGTGCAATAATACTCACCTTAACACATTGAAGGCCTGCCATTGGGTGACAGGAGCTATATAACTATGCCTACTCAGTCGGTTACATTTACACTACGGAGAATACGCTTTTGATAGCTGGGTTCAGCAGCTGCTCGTCTTCAACACAGTATCGACGTTTTTGGGGAACTTTTTTTTATAACTACGTTTTTATTTCCGCATTTCTAAACTTTTTTTTGTAACTACGTTTTGATTTCCGCATTTCTACACTTGTTTTTCTGTTAGGTGTTGTAGCACCATCTGCTGGAAATTTGGAGGATTGATCACCAGGGAACTCCTGTCATGATCCCAGTTTGTCTTTATACGGTGCACACAGGCCAGTCGGAGAGCAGTCCAGACCCGTCTGCGCTGCACTGCAACACAAATATAGGACCGTCTTTAGGACTACTTGGCGCTTCACGGATGGTGAATTATTCTGCCGAACGTCTATTGAATAGCTATTGTTTTGGTTGTAAGGAAATTCCTTTTTCATTCTTTTCTCATAATGTCTGCCACTGAAGAGAGGTAAGAATTACTGATATTGTTGGTTTAATTTGCGGAGCAGATTGATTACATGATTTGAACAACATTTAGCAAATATATTAATTAATATTGCAAACTTAATATATGGTGAAATATGCTGCTGTCTAAAAACAGGAATATCTTACTTTTTACAGAGCAACAACACTTTTGCAGCTATTCTATTGGTGTAATTCCTACAATAATTAATGCTGTTTTTTTAAGGGTGAGATTGTGCACTTCAACATATTGTTCTATTACAGATAGCTAGCTACTTAAGGTGATTGTTATTTGAAGTTTAAAAAATATATATATCCCGTAAACTGTGTATCTGATAATAATGACTCGTGTAGGTCACCAGGTATAATATCCAATTTGTGAAAAGTTCATACATTCAAAACAGGGATAACATCTGTAGACAGACGGTCTGAAACCCGTGTTGCCCATTGTTCCTCAAAACAGTGCATCATGCATGCCTCAGGAATCACTTTTATTGACTACTGGCTCAACAGCTTCATTTGAATGATTAATGAACCACTATCGAATGACAAAATATCAATAGCAAATCCATCTCCATTTTACATCACTGTAACATAGTTTTGTTCTTTGCATAGAGTAGTTTCTTTGCATCATTTTTTCCTTCAATCTCCTTTTTTAAACGTTACAAGAATTTCTCTACACCCGCAATAACATCTGCTAAACATGTGTATGTGACCAATACAATTTGATTTGATTCACAGCACATAGTAGGGCTATGAGAATCTCTGCCACAGCACAATTCCAGCCACCGGATCTGTCCCTGTTACACAACCGCTGCTTTATGCAGACTCCTCCCCCATAGAGAATTAGATAAGCCACTCAGAAATAGTACCCTTGCTTGAATGGATAGTAGACTCTCTCCTCCCACAGTGCAGCACACTGGGATGTTGTTAATAATATGTGGGTGGTCAGTTAGATGGACCTGAGCCCTACTTTTCTAGAAAGTTCTATAGGTGTCTTGTTGTGATGTGTTGTCAGTATACAGCACAGGAGTGGTACCTTAATTGGGAAGGACGGGCTCGTGGTAATGGCTGGAGCGGAGTCAGTGGAATGGTATCAAATACATGTGTTTCATGCCATTCCGTTTGCTCCGTTCCGGACATTATTATGAGCCGTCCTCCCCATCAGCAGCCTCCACTGGTATATAGGTCAGGTTAGAGGTTACATGTCCACTAGCACACACTAGGTCATGGTTTCCTAGCCAGGCTCTTAATTCCTGACCTAATTCCCTCTCTGCCAGTGAGCTGTAAATAATGAGTTTTTTAAAGGTTGGTTTAGTACAATAATAGAAAGATGTTACTAGTTTTGAGTGTGCATGCCAAATGTGGGATGTTTTGAGTGAACAAACTCTGCTGACATTCTTCATTACATTTTTAATTGGAAGTACAATAGGCTACGTAGCTTTAATCCCAGCCTGCATATACAGTACAATAGCACTCTGAGGTGAAAGGCTTTTCTGGGTCAGGCTAGTGTCTCTACTGTTTTTATTTGAACTGGTACCCTATGCTAACTGACCATCCTATCCAAAGCCACTTATATTACAATAACTTTAGCATGACTTAGCCAACCTCACCTTGTTGCTCTGTGTACCGCCAGTCCCATGTTGGTGTCGTATATGGGCTGCTCCAAACGCCAGGCTCCAGGGCCTCTGTGGTGCTCCTGATGCCCCTCACCCACCGCTGAAGATCCCAGGTGGGCGAGGGACTGGCAGGGATCCCCCTCTCCATGTGCTCCTTCACAAAGTGAGTCCCTATAGGGCCCCATCCCAATAGCCAAACAATGTATTCTCCATTGAAGTTATCAATCAAAGACCTGAGAGAATTGGATTGGTTAAAGCAATGGGGTTAGAAACTTGAATTTCACTCATCCAAACACATAGGTCATTAAGGGAAGAAATTAGGAAGGATGTCTGTTTTAATAACCATGAGGATATTACAAAGAGGAATGTTAAAAATTAGCTAATTTTGTCAAAAGATACATTGCATCGTACTGTTTAGCTTTATAGCCATAAGCCCACAGGCACTTCACTTGATGCTCCATCTACCATTTGAGAAACTGCAGTCAGTGTACATGGTCTGTTTAGCTACTTGTTAACATGTTCAGGGATGTGGCTCACTGTGTCAGGCGCCAAAACCCACTCTCGTTAACCCAGAACGCTAGTGAATCACAAAATGACACAAGCCCAAAGACACTCAGCATTCCTACACACGCCCAAAAGCATGCTCTTAAAGTTAGGTTAATCCTTGCTACTTTTAGTAGTGAACAAGTGACCCTTGTACACAAGGACAAGTTTCATCCTAGACTGCCTGGAATGAGTCAAAATGGGAGAACAGGCAGAGAATGGATTGAATATCCCTGTGTGTAATTTACAGGTTAATGTTGCTATGTGTACAGGTTAATATCGCTATGTGTACAGGTTAATGTCACTATGTGTATAAGTTAATGTCAGTCACTGTGTCGATCAAACAGCAATGGTGAAGAGAGTAATTCTGCTGGAGGTCCATTGGTTAGAAAAATATTACGCTCATAGGCAATAATCATAACAACAGGATTCCCTTATTGAGATACAGTGCCTTGCGAAAGTATTCGGCCCCCTTGAACTTTGCAACCTTTTGCCACATTTCAGGCTTCAAACATAAAGATATAAAACTGTATTTTTTTGTGAAGAATCAACAACAAGTGGGACACAATCATGAAGTGGAACGACATTTATTGGATATTTCAAACTTTTTTAACAAATCAAAAACTGAAAAATTGGGAGTGCAAAATTATTCAGCCCCCTTAAGTTAATACTTTGTAGCGCCACCTTTTGCTGCGATTACAGCTGTAAGTCGCTTGGGGTATGTCTCTATCAGTTTTGCACATCGAGAGACTGAAATTTTTTCCCATTCCTCCTTGCAAAACAGCTCGAGCTCAGTGAGGTTGGATGGAGAGCATTTGTGAACAGCAGTTTTCAGTTCTTTCCACAGATTCTCGATTGGATTCAGGTCTGGACTTTGACTTGGCCATTCCAACACCTGGATATGTTTATTTTTGAACCATTCCATTGTAGATTTTGCTTTATGTTTTGGATCATTGTCTTGTTGGAAGACAAATCTCCGTCCCAGTCTCAGGTCTTTTGCAGACTCCATCAGGTTTTCTTCCAGAATGGTCCTGTATTTGGCTCCATCCATCTTCCCATCAATTTTAACCATCTTCCCTGTCCCTGCTGAAGAAAAGCAGGCCCAAACCATGATGCTGCCACCACCATGTTTGACAGTGGGGATGGTGTGTTCAGGGTGATGAGCTGTGTTGCTTTTACGCCAAACATAACGTTTTGCATTGTTGCCAAAAAGTTCAATTTTGGTTTCATCTGACCAGAGCACCTTCTTCCACATGTTTGGTGTGTCTCCCAGGTGGCTTGTGGCAAACTTTAAACGACACTTTTTATGGATATCTTTAAGAAATGGCTTTCTTCTTGCCACTCTTCCATAAAGGCCAGATTTGTGCATAATACGACTGATTGTTGTCCTATGGACAGAGTCTCCCACCTCAGCTGTAGATCTCTGCAGTTCATCCAGAGTGATCATGGGCCTCTTGGCTGCATCTCTGATCAGTCTTCTCCTTGTATGAGCTGAAAGTTTAGAGGGACGGCCAGGTCTTGATAGATTTGCAGTGGTCTGACTCCTTCCATTTCAATATTATCGCTTGCACAGTGCTCCTTGGGATGTTTAAAGCTTGGGAAATCTTTTGTATCCAAATCCGGCTTTAAACTTCTTCACAACAGTATCTCGGACCTGCCTGGTGTGTTCCTTGTTCTTCATGATGCTCTCTGCGCTTTTAACGGACCTCTGAGACTATCACAGTGCAGGTGCATTTATACGGAGACTTGATTACACACAGGTGGATTGTATTTATCATCATTAGTCATTTAGGTCAACATTGGATCATTCAGAGATCCTCACTGAACTTCTGGAGAGAGTTTGCTGCACTGAAAGTAAAGGGGCTGAATAATTTTGCATGCCCAATTTTTCAGTTTTTGATTTGTTAAAAAAGTTTGAAATATCCAATAAATGTCGTTCCACTTCATGATTGTGTCCCACTTGTTGTTGATTCTTCACAAAAAAATACAGTTTTATATCTTTATGTTTGAAGCCTGAAATGTGGCAAAAGGTCGCAAAGTTCAAGGGGGCCGAATACTTTCGCAAGGCACTGTAGATGCTAGATCAGGCTAAAGTGTAACCGATCTAGTTCCTAGATAGAAAGCTGACAAAGACATATGTTATGGGTCAAAACCTTGTCCATCTAATAACTGTGGAAGATCTGTATCGAACAGTGTGCCAACACGTTTTGCTTCCCTCTCTCAGGATGGAAGGCTGACAGTGACCCAGGTGACCTCTGTGTGTGGATCTCTCCCCATCCTGCACTTTCACTACCAGCTGAGCGAGCAACGCAATGCATGCTGGGAGACTATGTTCACCTCAGACAGCCTCTTCCTGGAGATCCCAGAGGGGTCACTCCCTGAGGGCAGCAAAGAGGGGTGAGGAGGAACTGCCATCTATCCTTGCTGGCTTTATAGTCATGCATACATACACCTGTTATAACCAAGCATTATGCCATCAGTAAGGCTGGAATTAAGTCTAAAAAAATACATTTTTAAGATTTTAAATAAAAAAACGGGCACTTTAAAACAACAGCAAACAAACAACAAATGATTATTTACGATGACGGCCTTCCAAGAGACAAAAGGCCTCCTGCGGGGACGGGGGCTGGGATTAGAAATAAAATGTCGGACAAAACACGCATCACGACAAGAGACACCACTACATAAAGAGAGACCCAAGACAACAACACAACCTAGCATGGCAGCAACACATGACAACACAGCATGGCAGCAACACATGACAACACAGCATGGTAGCAACACAACATGACAACATGGTAGTAGCACAACATGGTAGTCACACAAACATGGTACAAGCATTGTTGGGGACAGACAACAGCACAAAAGGCAAAAAGATAGAGACAACAATACAGCACCTGAAGCAGCCACAAGTGTCAGTAAGATTGTCCATGATTCAAATGTAGTGATGGAGATAAAACGGTCCAGTTTGAGTGTTTTTTGCAGCTCGTTCCAAATGTTACAGAACATCTAGCCGCTCGAGAGCACCCTTACCTGCCGATCTATAAATTACGTCTCCGTAATCTAGCATGGGTAGGGGGTGAGGAGCGATTGCGATAGAGGAAACAAAGTCTAGATTTAACCTTAGCCTGCAGCTGTATATGTGCTGTACTGGGTGGAGCCACAGAGGACTACTTTGGGAGAATCCTGCATATTACAGTGTACATGAGTATGGAAGGGAACACAAAGGAGCAACACTTACATTTGAGATACACCCCTACCTTCTTTCCCCTCTTCTCTCTTATCAGACTCACCAGTCTCCTCATGTTCTCGGAAGAAAAGTTAGGAGTCAGCCATGTGTTTCTGTGGTTCTCCAAAAGCAGAGTGGATCAAGGTATGTCGAAGTCTAGACACATTTTCTTTCATGTGTAGTGTATACATCTAGCCCTTCTTTGGACACTGTTAACAAACCTCCAAACGAGCTTCAATGCCATACAACACTCCGTCCGTGGCCTCCAACTGCTCTTAAATGCTAGTAAAACTAAATGCATGCTTTTCAACCGTTCGCCGCCCGCACCCACCCGCCCGACTAGCATCACTACTCTGGACAGTTCTGACTTAGAATATGTGGACAACTACAAATACCTAGGTGTCTGGCTAGACTGTAAACTCTCCTTCCAGACTCATATTAAACATCTCCAATCCAAAATTAAATCTAGAATCGGCTTCCTATTTCGCAACCTCCTTCACTCATGCCGCCAAAACATGCCCTCGTCAAACTGACTATCCTACCGATCCTCAACTTCGGCGATGTGATTTACAAAATAGCCTCCAACACTCTACTCAGCAAACTGGATGCAGTCTATCACAGTGCCATCCGTTTTGACAACCAAAGCCCCATATACCACCCACCACTGCGACCTGTATGCTCTCATCGGCTGGCCCTCGCTGCATATTCGTCGCCAGACCCACTGGCTCCAGGTCATCTATAAGTCTTTGTTAGGTAAAGCCCCGCCTTATCTCAGCTCTCTGGTCACTATAACAACACCCACCCGTAGTATGCGCTCCATCAGGTATATCTCACTGGTCATCCCCTAAGCCAACACCTCATTTGGCCGCCTTTCCTTCCAGTTCTCTGCTAGTGACTGGAACGAATTGCAAAAATTACTGAAGTTGGAGACTTATATTTCCCTCACCAACTTTCAACATCAACAATCTGAGCAGTTAACCAATCACTGCAGCTGTACATAGCCCATCTGTAAATAGCCCATCCAATCTTCCTACCTCATCCCCATATTGTTTTTATTTACTTTTCTGCTCTTTTGCACACCAGTATTTCTACTTGCATATCATCATCTGCACATCTATCACTCCAGTGTTAATTTACTAAATTGTAATTACTTCTCTACTATGGCCTATTTATTGCCTTACCTCCTCACGCCATTTGCACACACTGTATATAGACTTATATAGACTTTTTTTCTATTGTGTTATTGACTGTGCGCTTGTTTATTCCATGTGTTGTTTGTGTCGCACTGCTCTGCTTTATCAGTTGTAAATGAGAACTTGTTCTCAACTAATCTACCTGGTTAAATAAATAAAAAGTGCTTTATATTAGACACATTATTCAATTAGTTGAATGATTAATTGATAAAAATGAATGTCAACCATACTAGTGTTAAAAAAAACCATCAGGAATAATGCTAAGTGCACACTAAAATTGAAAAAGGGAAACTGAATTTAGAGATGGTCTGAACAGTCAAGTTAACAATCCTGTTTCCTACATCTTTCCAGCACTTCTTACCAGGACTTTTCACTACATAGGGTTTGAGATAGTGAAACCAGGCCACCCTCTGATACCACCCCGAGCAGACCTTGTGTTTTTGGGCTACTCCATGAGTCCAACATGCCCAGAGTCAGAGGAAGATTGATGTTTGGGTTGATCAGGAGGGGATCACTCATCTTTGCTCTGACCCAATAGTCTCTTTTCCATGCCTAACTGACCTTTATGTTTTTTTCCTGTGGTGGTGATAGGAAACAAGAAAAGGAATCTATTTAAGCATATTGGGACAAGACCCGCCTCTCTCTTCCTCTCTGCACTTCTCATATGTAGTGCTGTAGTCATGATGGAGAGCAAGCCATTAATTATGTAGACCTCTTCAGTGATAGAACCTTCAAGGAGATAACCAAAAGGGTTGAACCTATTAGGCGGCTGCGTTCTTGACGTCTTGCATGTTATCGCCTGTGTGGCTCAGTTGGTAGAGCAGGGTTGTGGGTTCAATTCCCCCTGAGGAACAGTGTGAAAAAAAATATGCACTCACTACTTTAAGTATTTTTGGATAAAAGCATCTGCTAAATGACTAAACTGTAAATGTTGCCACATCTTCTAGTACAAGTGGGACACTCAGTGCTAAAAATATTAACTTAAACTCCACAGTGCAGCTAAAGGTGAGGGACTGTGATAATATAAAACAGTGTACCGGAAGAGGGGGCTAAGGGCAATATGGCACATATTGAAATATAGACTTCTGGATAATTAAATTACGGATACGCTTTCAGGACTATTTCTTTGACTGAACCGCTGCAACAAATGTATTTTAAAGTGCAAATGTCTCTGTCTTGAATTGAGTGATTGATCCATGTAAACTCCCATTATTGACAGATTTAGTGGAGGTCAGGGGAGCACTTAATACATACTGTGTACTGGACTCACTTTCCATTCTGCTTGCGCATTCAGTTGAGAAGATTAGGCTGTACGTGTGAAAGCAAGAACCTACATTCCCCTGTTGCTGATACATACGATGCACACACTCTTCCTACTTTTTATACTATTGCACCCTAGAATTTCTATATACATTTTAGATTTCCATGTTCATGTAATGACACTAAAGATCGAATAAAATTCCTGTTATACCTCTGTTCTTGTCAGTATTGTGTTTTGGAACTTTACACATGGGCTGTTAACTAGTGTTATGATGTGAATCCAAGTATATTGCATATAAGTATACTGATTGTTCTAAGTGAAACAAGCTGAACTTAATAACAAGTGCTTTAAAATGTTTTGCTACTGTGTGCCCTACTGAACATGACCCAGTTCACAACAGTGAAATTCTCTAAACAATCAGGACATACCCTGTGGTATTAATCTTTCCCGTGCCTTGGCTTTTGGGGGGGGTTACTGCAGTCTTCAAAGTATTTGAGAAGTCTGCCTGGATACACAATAGTTATCACACCATAATAAAACTAGAGATTCTATCAGCACATTTGGTTTCAATATTTTAATAAAGAAAAAGACAAACAGGCGCGTAACACATTACGGGATGTTTTAGGAAAGTACAAATTCTAAATACGTGTTCATTTGTCCTTCTCCTTCTGTTCTTTGTCTTTCTTGTCCTTCTCGGCCTTGGCTTCTTCAGCCTCGTGTCGTTTGATCAGCTCCTCCACCTCTTTCTGTTTCAGCACCTTGATCTTGGTCTTTCCGTCTTCTCGCGTCAGGGTGGCTATTTCCACTGGGGAGGTCAAGATATCCATGAGTCATACAGTCTATGGTCATATCTCAGGCTGCATTACAGAGGTATCGCTTAATATGCATATCTCTAGACACACAACATATTTATTATACACAGTATGTGTGCATGATGTACAACAGCTGATGATGTCTAATGTTTTAGACATCATCATCACTAGCCTACTCTCCATAGAACAGCTGTGAATTAGGAGAACACTGTCCCACTCTACACAACATCTCCAGTCTGTGTTTACTCAGTGTGCTCCAAGGCAGGTCGGGCTCAGGAGTAGTTTAGAACGGTGATGTCAGGTGTAGATCTTACCTTTCTCCGCCGAGAGCTTGCTGACGTCCATGGTCTTGTTCAGGACTTTGACGGCCAACGCCAGGGCAGAGGACAGCGACATTTCACCCTCTTTGAAATCCTGCTTCAACATGGACACTGCAGCCTGGGGGGCGGAAAAGACAACATGATTTATACAAACGGGTGGGTCTAATCCTGAATGCTGATTGGTTAAAATCGTTTTCCAGGTGGTGTCTATTCCACAAGTTACCGCAGGTTAAAACCTCAGTACCACTCGATGAGATAATTGTGTCTAGTTTCATTGAGAGGGAGTATGCCACTTAGGCAGCCATAAGTCTGACATCCAGAAAAGGAGCTGAATTATTGAAATATTATGCCATAAAAGTATCAGCTAGTATCAGTTAATTCCCAGTCAACACTGTAGCACCATCTACTGTGACGTTTCACGTCTTTACTTTGTGGCAATGCTGCTGCCTAAACGTGTGCATTGTGCCAATGTTGATGACAGCAAACAGGCTTACCGCACTGTTGTTGCCGATGCAAGTAGCCTTCCAGCCTCCATAGTTCCCACTGGGGTCACTCTGGTACAGCTGGAAGCCGTAGTGTTTGTCCCAGCCCATGTACAGCAGAGACACTCCAAACGGCCTCTTCCCTGAAGACACACAACACATCAAATACAATCAAACCTGTGCTTACCCTAACTGTACTCTAATGACTCTGGTATGTTCTTTTCCCACACAGCCCTTTGGTCCAATATGGTTTCAGCAACAGTGTTTACTAGAGAACCCAACTGAGGTGTTAATGTCATTTGTCTTATAGCTAACCTCCAAACTGTGTGTAGGCCTGTTTGATGTCACACAATGCTGTCACCAACTGCTCACAGGGGATTGGCTCCTGGTATTGCAGTAGATATCTGTGTGAATTAAATAACACATACACATCATCTGTCAGATAAACAGACACGGTGCTAGATTACTAGAGATGCCTTGTTGGTCTTGCCAGAACACTGTACATTGCTTTGTATACAAATTAATGAACAAAATGGGACACAGGTAGAGACCGTGGACTTTACTACCCAACGTACCTCTGTGCTATTAGCCTCAGCTCATTGGTTAGAACGTTAGCATCGGAGGTGATTCCGGCAACACTGCAAGCCATGTCTCTGAAAGGATAAATGTTACGACACCAAATCACAGAGCAGCCCATGGGTATAATGTAGCAGCATGTACCAGCTTCAGAGTAGGAGTGCTGATCTAGGATCAGTTTTTCTGATCATAATGATCATAATAATAATGCAGACCTGATCCTAGATCAACACTCCTAGTCTTGAGATGCTTTATGAGAAGATCCTGATCTGTCTTGTTGGCATGATAATAGCAGTGCTACATATAAGCCTGGCAAGAGAGACTATGGTCATACTCACTCATTGAGCTTGTAGATCTTCTCTGAGAAGAAAACCTCATCAAGCAGCTTGTGGATGTTCCGTCTCTCTGCAGCCAACAGCACTCCGTCATTGGCTAAAATCCCAAGACATGAGCCGGCGTGGCCAATAGCCTCCATTGCATACTCCACCTGATATAAGCGTCCTGTAAAACAGCAACAATGAATTGTTATGGTTGGTCAGAGGAGAACACTTGACAATATAGTCTTGAATGTGATGGTAACATTGATTATGGACAGTAAATCATTATTAGAAAGATAACACTTGCCTTCAGGTGAGAAAATGGTAGTCCGGGAATCATATCTACGAGACTACAAAAACAAATAAGTGTTAACAATTTCCCAAGAAAGCACCCAAGTAAAAGTTGCAAGATAGTCAAATGAATCAAATTAAACATGTACAGGTAAGTGCCAAAGTAAAGGAAACACGAGTAAATGAGAGATACAAGGTATATCGAAAGCAGGTGCTTTAACAGATGTGGTTCCCGAGTTAATTAAGCAAATAAAATAAAAAAGTACCCTGTTTTTTTGGCTACCATGGCTAGAAGAGATCTCAGTGTCTGAAAGAGGGGTCTCAAAGGAGCATAGGGGGTTTAAAGGGTGTGTGTCTCAGTCACCAGATCTCAACCCAATTGAAGACTTATGGGAGATTCTGGAGAAGTGCCTGAGACCACCATTAAACAAAACAACAAATGATGGAAGTTCTCATAGAAGTATGGTGTCACATCCCTCCAATAGAGCTCCAGACACTAGTAGAATCTATGCCATGGGGCATTGCTGCTGTTCTGGCCGTTCATGGTGGTCCAGCGCCCTATTAAAGTTGCACTATGAAGAAATTGCTTTGCCATTTCCTGGTTGCTAAAACTTCTAAATTGTTTGCCTAATTTTAGTTTGACAAAATAAGCTATAGTGTAGAGCCCTCAAACTCAACTCTGGACCTCGACGCCAGTTCCACTACTATTTTTTTTTTCTCTTCCATTGTTTCTCTCTGGTCAGAGACTGATTTAGACCTGGAACACCAGGTGGGTGCAGTGAATTATCAGGTAGAACAGAAAACCAGCAGGCTCCAGACCTTGTAGGGTCAGAGTTGAATATCCCTGGTGTAGAGAATCATTGTACAATCTAAACCACTGTGAAATATATTTTCCATAACCAAAAATATTGTATTTTCAGCTGTTTGAAACTGGTACAAAACAGAAAGTAAAAGATGCAAAAACAAAACGTAACGAAAAAAAAGCATTGAAATAACGCACATAGAACAGATCTACTGCTTCTTAGACTTGCTTTGAAGTAGAATGATAAATCTATAACTCACATTTCTGTGAATTTGGTCGGGTCGCGCAAAAAGTTACATATTGCCACTTTAAGACACTATGTTGGTGTTTCCTTTATTTTTGAAGTTACTTGTGCATTACAGATAGCGACGTTAACGTAGCTAGCTACTTACCATGATTCAGCCTGCCTGTAAAATAAAACCTGCGAAACAAATAATTCCAATAATATTAATGAAGTTCCATAATGCAAAGCTCAAAACAATAAGTGCTGCTGTCAAAAGGGGCAAATCATGACTACTGTTTATTAGACAGGGGCTGGTAAAGTTAGCGAACTATATTATTTGATTAAAGTATAGCTAGCTAGCCAAATTAGAAAGTTAATATATAGCTCCAGTAGTAGCTCAATTAGGTAGAGTAACGTTAGTCAGCAAACGTTAGCGAAGTAACGTATGAATGAACTAACGTTAACAAGGCAAATGTTAAACAGAAATATGCTTGCTAGCTAGCATGCTAACCCTTAGCTAGCTATCTTCACAATGACTGGATAGGCTAGCTGACTTTTGGCGCCGTTTTAACAAGAAGTCACTTTTTGGCAATTTATGATATTTTTATAGTAAACATGTGGCTAAACAGACAGGAATATAAAACAGCTATTTACCTTAGCTAGCCTGATGTTGTAGTTTGTTGCTGACACACCGCTGGGAAGCAAGCAAGAATAACTAAGAACTTCCGGGTCCGGTATTTTTTGGAGTCCTTCAGAATAAAAGTTCCGTCCTATATACTTTGTAAATGAATAATTACGGTGTAAATGTGCACAATTAATTATATTTTATACTAGTTATCATACAAAGAAAAATGTAAAGTATTTCTATAAGATATGTCTTTTTTAAAAAAATTTTTTACATATTGCACAATAAAGAGTTATCTGTAGGTAGAATGGGGGGGGGGTCCATTCTACTCAGGGACACTTCAAGTTTCCTCTGGGTGTAAACCAGTGGAGGCTATTCAGAGGAGGAAGGGAAGGACCATCCTCAATGAATTTCATATATTCACGTCACCAAATAATCTATGAAAACACACTGTTTTGCAATGAAGGTCTACAGTAGCACTCTGCAAGGTAGCACCATGGTGTAGCCAGAGGACAGCTAGCTTCTGTCCTCCTCTGACTTCAATACAAAACCTTGGAGGCTCATGGTTCTCACCCCCTTTTTAAAAAACTTTTTTTTTATTAACAACAAATCAGTACAGAAAGTACAGGAGGGAACACAAGTATATATAGATGATATACAATGGACAATCAAGCTAGGGGGTACAATATCACATTACAATTACACAAGGACCTTAAGGGACATACATACCCTTACAATTCTAACAGCTTTTTTGTTAGTAGAGTATTTAACTGTCTTTAAATACAGTTCAATTTCTTTTTGTAGGGTAAGAACATTTGTTTTTTTGTTTGTAAATTTACATTTGTGTATATGAAATTTGGCCAAAAGAATAATGAAATTAATTACAAAAAATGTTTCAGCTTATTTCTATCGTATGTAAAGAATCCAAGCAGTACATCTCTCCACAATAGTGTAAAATCTTCATAAATGTGTTCAATTATAAATCTACTGATGTCTTGCCACAGTTTTCTTACATGAATCAAATGCCAAAAAAAGATGCAACACTGTTTCTGGGTGGTCATTACAAAAGGAGCTATTTGAGTTGATGTTTTCCTTAAACTTCTTCATATAGTGGTTGGCAGGATAATATTTATGAATAATTTAAAAGGAAACTTCCTTAATTTTGTTAACAAGTAGGTATGTGTGTGGCAACATCCAAACTTTTTTCCAACAGATATTATCAATAAATCCATTCCAATAAGGCATGACATAAGGTATATAGATACAACATCCTGCTGAAACAAGGTTTGTATCGCTCTGTTGTTGAATGGACCAAAAGAGAAACAAATATTTCCTACTGATGAGACAACAGGGTCAATAGAAGGTAGGCTCTGAGGGTCAGGTCTTGACACGTTCCTGAATAACAGAGCAACACCTGAAGGAATGGCATCTAAAACAATTGCAAAATCTTTAGGTGTAACAGGGACCTTGTAAAGTGATAAGAATTCCTTATAACTGTGTAAAAGACCCTCTGGTTCTCACCCCCTTCCATACATTTACACAGTAATTATGACAACTTCTGAACGATGTACTCCAACCTATCAGATCTCTTGCAGCATGAACTGACATGTTGTCCACCCAATCAAAGGATCAGATAATGCATCTAGTACTGAAAGCATAGCTAGCACTGAAGTGCATAAAATGTTGTGAGTAGTTAGCTATCGTACATTAGCAATTTATGTTATTAGTAACTACTGTTGTTGGTTTGGCGTCAAATAAGCCACTCTTTATGTGTTATTTGCCGAATCTCAGTTTTCCATTTGGGTTTTATGATGTAATGTCAACTTTATACATTTATATCCCGGAAACATTCAATTTCCAACTCAAGCAATTCTCCATACACCTGCTGTGGATTACCCAGAATCCCATACCTTTATCACTCAGTGTATTATACAATGTAAATACACTACTCTACCAGGAGGTGGCATAATACCCATTTTATGCAGGAATTTAACAATTTAACTGCACTGTTACAGAGGCAAGAGTGTGCAAGGCGTTATTGAATGTGGCACTGTCTGTCACATTGATTACTCTAATTTCTCTCGACCAGTGCGCCTACACTTTAATTTGTAGGCTAGGTTGAAGCAACCTCATGATAGGTATAGGGAATATTTGAGTATCATGTAGTAACCTAAACCTATCGATGTTACATTGAGCTGGGTGAATGGAATATGAATGACAGTCATCCAATATGCTGTAATAGAAATAAGGCCATGCTCATAAAAGAATACGTTTTCCCTCATCTTAAAGGTAAACTGTGTTGATTTGGAAATTAAAGGTGAGTAGAATGGACCTCCTTTTTACTACTGCGACATAACGTACAGATAATTGTATACGGTGCAATATGTAGTGTCAGTATGAAAAAACGATTGGATTCAAACTGATTGGCCACTTTAAGGGCTGATTAGCAGCGACGCTCATCTCGTGCAATGCCGCGTTCAAAACAATGGGGAACTCTAAAAAATACGAGGTCAAATCAAGTCCCATTTATTTTGAATCCACGGAATTGGGAGATTTCACTTTTGTATATTATCTACTTCACTTGCTTTGGAAATGTTAACATATGCCAAAGAAGCCCCTTGAATTGAATTGATTTCCGAGTTGTTTTGAACGCGGCACAATCTGTGGATTTGGAAACTAAAAGTCTTCCTTGAGTAGTCTTCCTTACTGCGACACAAAGCACATGAAGTTGTGTACTACTGTGCAGTATGTTCAATATGAAAAACTTTACTGAATATTATGCAATACAAATGGACTAATTAACAATGGGATTTAAACGTGTTTTCTAAAGTTGATTATTGTATTTATACGAAATATATTATTATTGCTATTATTATTATTAATAGTAGAATAAATAATGTTTTGTTATTTGTATTACGTTAAGACCTGACCCATGATAACTATCTAATAATCATTATTTTTTTGTAAATGCTGTTAACAATAATGTAAATTATAAACATTTATTTGTCCTATGAAGGCGATTCACTTTATTACATTTTTCATATTGTTAAACTGAAATTCTAACTCTTCTAACATTTCCTCATAAAATGTTACGAATTTCGACCATTGTATTATTTTTCATTGCGGGACTTTGATTTTGAAGGAAAAGCGCCGAGGTTACGGCCTTATTCTTGCCAGGTTTTTACTTATTCCTGTTGGCTGAACGGAGGTCTGACACACCGGGCATGGAGTTTAGAAAACACTATATCTCATTGGCAAAGTACCGGTCGAAGAAAATAGGTTACAGCGCCATCTATCGTCAAGGTGGTGTCTCTGTGGTAGCGCAGTACAGTAGAGGAGAAAAGTTCAATTATTACAAAACCCCCTCGCTTGCTGAGCAAAACGGGAAAAAACGAAAAAACGCCACCTGCTGGAAACCACAAATGTTTCCCCAGTTGACCCTCTCGCGTTGCCTCTTCCTCTCTGGTTTAGTTCTCCAACATAACATCAAATCATAACCCGGACAGATAGCTCTAAATTCGGTATCGCTTTCCTCACCTACTGATATGAAATTGCTATTCCGACTATGTATATAATATTTTGATATACATTTGTCCAACGAGGTAAGTTAACGTTAGCCTGCTTGCTAGCAAGGAAATCAACCAACGCATAGCTGGCTAGCTAACGATAGCTAGTGACTGGATGCATTATTATTAGCCAGCTAGCTAGCCAATTTGTGGTTACATACAGTCTGACCTACTGTTTACACATGCACAAGTATTCAACCTATGCATTGTTAGTTAGCTACTATTTCAGTGTTATTTCCGGATTGCGCGATTGACAATAGGCTCTTTGGTTTAGGGAACATTGTGACCTGCAACTAACAGTAGCTTGTAATGTTAGCGCATAACTACTTCAGCTAGAGAGCACATTGAAGCTCCCCATTAATGTGCGATCTGTTTTTACCTTGTCAGGCTTTTAATAACATAGTCATGACTGCTAAGAAGCAGTACAGCGTGTGTATGACCTTTGATCCTTCCTAACACAAACCCAGTCAGTTTAGACATCGCTCATTTCCCAAGGAGACTTGGGAGATAATGAGTGACACACCACACAACACAGGCCTTGTTTTCTGATGTAGTCGTTTGTGAATCATTGTCATGATACTGGTACAACCTTCAGACCTACTGCCATCTTTAATTCATTCAAAGTTGATGCATTCAAGACTTCAAATGTTGTGCTACCTCGTGGAGGAAACCGTTGACAGTGTTGTGTGGTCTGTATTTCCCCAGGTAGAGGCTAGTCTGATGAGGGGGCTCTCCAGAAAGGCAGGATGCAACAGAACAGGAACATCCAGATCATTGAATGGGAGGACCTGGACAAGAGGAAGTTCTACTCCTTCGGGGTATTCATGACCATGACCATCCGGGCCACCGTATACCCGGCCACCCTCATCCGCACCAGGCTGCAAGTGCAGAAGGGCAAGTCGCTTTACAACGGGACCTTCGATGCCTTCTTCAAGATCCTGCGGGCCGAGGGCGTGCGGGGCCTCTACCGCGGCTTCATGGTCAACACCTTCACTCTCATATCGGGCCAGGCTTACATCACCACCTACGAGCTGGTGAGGAAATACGTCTCCAACTATTCCAAGGACAATACCGTCAAGTCTCTGGTGGCAGGTGGCGCGGCGTCCCTGGTCGCACAAACCATCACTGTCCCCATAGACGTGATTTCCCAGCAGCTGATGATGCAGGGCCAAGGGAAGCACCTGACTCGCTTCCGGGTCAAGGTCAAAACGGAGGCTGACGGGAAGACAAAAATGGCATTTGGCCAAACCAGGAACATGATTGCTCAGATCTTTGCGGCCGACGGTTTCCGAGGCTTCTACAGGGGATATGTGGCCTCCCTTCTAACATACATCCCAAATAGCGCGGTCTGGTGGCCTTTTTATCACTTTTACGCAGGTAAAAAGGAGTGTTTGTTTACAAGGGTATTTATCCAAGGATGGAGTTCCTGGACACAGGTTAAGCCTGGTCCTGGACAAAGCGCTTCATTGAGCTTTGAGTCCTGGGGTAGGCTTAATCCGGGAAACCGTCCCTTAATGTTATTATTAGTATTTTCTTCAAGAAGAGTCGGAGATGAATAATGTCTTATATCTTTATAGTCCCTATTAGTCAACATACATTGTCTATAAGTAGCATTTCAAAGCACAAATCTTCCACAACGTTTCACAGAACAGCTATCCAAAATGGCGCCCAGTGACTGCCCTCATCTACTACTCCAAGCCATGGCCGGACCACTAGCTGCTGCGACTGCTTCCACTGTCACCAACCCCATGGATGTGGTCAGAGCTAGAGTGCAGGTAGAGTGCAACTTCAGCTAAAAGCACTAGTGGAATGTAATGGGGTAAAGGGTCTGTTTGGATAGCCACATGTGGCCATCACTGGGGCCACTGTTTTCTCTAACAGATGTTAGTGGCACAGAGTCTAATCAGGGATAGGCAACCCTGGTCTTGGAGTGTCACAGGCACATTATTATTATTTTTTTGATTCAACAAAATCCTGCAGTGGCTGTTCCACTCCACGACCAGAGTTTCCTACCCCGGGTCTAAATCCTGGCATAGCAAATCGAATTTTACACAAAAAAATGTACATGAATAAATACCTTTGTAACAACAGCCTTGTGTGGGTGGCAGGTTGAAGGCAGGACCTCCGTCATCGAGACTTTCAGGCACCTGCTGGCAGAGGAGGGATTCTGGGGGATGACCAAAGGGCTGTCTGCACGCATCATATCCTCCATTCCCACCGCCATCGTTATGGTCGTGGGCTACGAAACCCTCAAGAGAGTGAGCCTGAGACCGGAGCTGGTCGACTCCAGACACTGGTAGAGGACATTAGCACCCAATTCCAAATCGACCCCTAGCCCAAACCCTCTATGCCCAGGTGAGGTGGTTAGGCGATGGGTTTTACCAATATGGAAATAGCTACAAATTTCTCACTTGAATTTTCACCACATTGTCTATACAATCATAGTGGGTAAGGGACACAGATGGATTTGGGATTAGAAATGGTTGTTGTGGCCCTGATTCCAATTTGGCCTCTAGAGCTCCCCTGACCTCACCGCTACATAGGTGATAGCAATAGAGCACAATATTGGCCCAGGGACTGAAATGGAACTGGGCCAACAAGCTCTGCCTGCTTCTATTCCTTAATGGCTTCCTTGTCCTTATCATTTTGTTTGCCTTTTAAATTACTGCTGCCTTTTAGTGGGGATTTTTATCTTAAATTGTAAGTGAATGAAGGAACAGTAGTTTGAGATTTGATTTCATTACAATGTGTAATTTGTGACCAGTGCTGAGCGATTAACCAAAATGTTTTTTTTCGTTTTTTTTAAGGAACTAATTGACCAATGTCTGTTGAATTATTTGAATTCCATTTAGTTGTTTTTTTGTCTGAGCGCTATGCACAGTTTTTCTAGCGATAAATCAGATCAAGCCCGAACTGTGCAATGGAGTTGTAGTTTCCATAAAAACATGCCTTGTTTACTTTGAAGAACTACTCAAATAGTGATTTTGTCAGACAGCCTGGGCAGCAGCTCTGTAAAGATGACATGACTTGGAATGAAATAAAGACATCAAATAGGCTTAAAATCGTGAATAAATTATGCTTAAGCGGTAATGGGCAGTCACTACTGTCATGGGACTTTTAATTGTTTTATTCTGTGTTACAGTATTCAAACCACATAATGCGCAGTGCATTTAATGTAAAAAAGAAAAGAAAAATTAAAGAAAACGTAATTTAAAAAAAATAATCAAACCAAGTCGACTTCAAAAAGTAATCGCTCAGCACTAGTTGGTTCCTTCGGTATGAACACTGGACTGATCCATCACTTCTAATGTATTTCTACTGTCTTAGTAATAGGATAGATGCTCTTCAATCGGTTTATAGCTGCCCTCTGTAGCCTTTATCAGGTTTAGTTCTAGGAGGTAGCAACAGCAAATTACATACACAAGTTCAGCTCAAAAACACAGGACAAAACAACCAATTAGGGCACATGTTCCTCTTCTTCTTTGACTTTTCACTTGCAAAGACCCTCCCCTTTAGTCCTCCCAACCTAATCTCACCCACCCAGCCAGCTCTCTAGCAATTGAGCCTGGGGTCGGACAAGGTTACTCCCAGCACAAAATAAAGTAGCTGGTAAATGATAGAATTATTATATTAGAAGTAGTACATGTAACTTTGGGGTGTTTAGGGCAGCCATCTTATTGTGAATTAAAGAAATATGTGATGTGATCATGTATATGATACTGTTAAAGCACATGGTTTCCAATTGTCTTCACCTCAACTCCAATATTCAATAGTTTGACCCTGGTATTTACCATTGCTGCTGTGCCAATATTAGCAATATTCAACTAATGTTGTACTGACCAATCAAGGTTGTTGGCCAATTGTGAAATGCTAACTGTTGTAGTTTAAAATGTTCAGTAAATGACTTTTCTGATGGTTTCAGGGTTGGTACTTTGGGAGGGATTTGTTGTTAGTGTGCTGGACCACCAGTGAAGTGCTCTTTAAAGGAAGCCATGTGAGATCTCCAGGCAGAGAACAAGATGAGGCATGTCCCTTTGTGTATTGTGGCAGTAAACCTCTGAGTGCAATCTATGTATTAACTTAATCACTTCCAGCTCAAACGTGTGGTTGCACAATGTACATTTCTTTGAATTTGTCAATATATTATTGTCTTAAAAGAAAATGTTCTGAAGTTATTTATTGGAGAGAAAAAAAATGTATTTTGATATTTCTTTGGACAATAGCAAAGGTTGAAACGATACTGAAGAAAAATATAAACGCAACAATTTCAAAGATTTTACTGAGTGACGTGACTGGAAATACAGATATGCATCTGTTGGTCACAGATACCTTAAAATAAATGGGTCTCACAATGTGCCTCGGGATCTCGTCATGGTATTTCTGTGTGTTTGCCATCGATCAAATGCAATTGTGTTCGTTGTCCGTACCTTATGCCTGCCCATACCATAACCACCACCATGGGGCACTGTTCATAACGTTGACATCAGCAAACTGCTCACCGACATGACGCCATACACATGGTCTGCGGTTGTGAGGCCAATTGGACGTACTGCCAAATTCTCTAAAACGATGTTGAAGGTTTTTGGTAGAGAAATTAACATTAAAGTCTCTGGCAACAGCTCTGGTGGACATTCCTGCTGTCAGCATGCCAAGTACACACTCCCTCAACTTGAGACATCTGTGGCATTGTGTTGTGTGACAAAATGGCACATTTTATAGTGGCCTTTTATTTTCACCAGCACAAGGTGCACCTGTGTAATGATCATGCTGTTTAATCAGCTTCATGATATGGCACATCTGTCAGGTGGATGGATTATCTTGGCAAAGCAGAAATGCTCACTAACAGGGATGTAAAGAAATGTGTGCACAACATTTTAAAGAAATAAGCTTTTTGGGCATATGAAATGGGACCAACACTTTACATGTTGCGTTTATATTTTTCTTCAGTGTGGTTTACATCTTACTTGCCTTCTAGGTTCATTTATGCACATTAGTATTTCTGTCTCAAATACTCTGTCATGTATTGGAAAGGGCACTTGTTATGGGCAACAAGGCTACCCTCTTTAGAGGCTTGTTTTGTAAATCCATGCTCCCCTAGGATGAGTAGGGACTGTAATTTGACTTCAATGAAGACAATAAGTAAGCACATTCAAAATATATAGACTACTGCCTGGAATTTTACTATAAAACTTGACCCGAAAACCTTTTTTTTTTTTTTTAAGGAATCCAGGCAGCACACAGGCTTGCTGTTTAACATAGTGTGTTCTGTTGTGATAACCGAGTGGCTCGTTTCAAACGTCTGCTATGATCACATCACATGGCTCCAACATAATGGAGAGTCACTAGAAAGCAAACAGAAGAAAAAAGAGAGAAATGGGGAGAGACTAGACTTGCACTAATGAATAGGACCCAGGTTTCTTTGATGGTTTTGTAAGGCAGTTTTGTTTCACTAACTTGGGTCATTAAAATATCACGATTGGATGGCAGACTCACCTTGGTTATTCTGCCATAACTAAGGTTAAGCATGACAAATGACCATTAAGAGAACGATAGAGGGGGTCTTTAAGCTAGTCCTTTAGGAGTCCATAGAAAAAGCCCCAGGGCTTGAAAGGGTCTGAGTTGGGTTAGCAGACATTTTGGGAGAGCACAATGCGATTCGCTGCTCTGAATGGCTAATGTCTCCTAGATGTTCTTGTGACTGGGGGGCCTTAGTATGTCTATTTGGAAGTGACGTTCTGACACACAAGGTCATGTATCTGTTGCTAGATATTAGGTGAGATGGATAGGATCCATTAGAAAAGAGTCTGTTTAATTTAAATCCAATATACATTCTTAGGGGAAAAAGGTTCTATATAGAGCCAAAGAGTGTTCTATCGCTTATTTCATATATTTCGCCCCTAAAGGTGAAGCAAGAGATAGAACCCTTTTTGGTTCTTTAAAAAAAAAAAGTTTTTAAGAGTGTATGGTTATCTAGTGGCGCAGCGTTCTAAGGCACTGCATCTCAGTGCTAGAGGCATCACTGCAGACCCTGGTTCAATCCCGGGACTGTATCACAACCGGCCATGATCGAGAGTCCCATAGGGCGGCGCACAATTGGCCCAGTGTTGTCCGGGTTAGTGGAGGCCAGGGTAGGCCGTCATTATAAATAATAATTTGTTCTTAACTGACTTGCCAAGTTAAACAAAAACGACGTCATAGTCCCAAGTGTGCATACAGATTTCAGGGAGGATGAACATCTTGACTAAGCTGTCACCCATTAATTTGTTTGAAATATTTTGTCATTCAAATGTCTATGGATTGTCTCATCACAACCAGCAGAATACTTTCAAAGTTAGAAAATGTTTATCAAATCGGTGAATTATCCCTTTAATGTGTATTTCTCCCCTCACAGCATGATACTAATAATTAAACAAGTCCACTCACTAAAAAAACTAAAACAAAGCTGCACGAACCTCGTGAAAGGGTCATTCATTCAACGCTTAACACAGAAAATCAAACCATTTCTCTGTTTTTCTTTCCCCTACTGCTCTCTGTGTGTTCAAAGAAAAACAGCACCCAAAGGCTAAAGACAAATCTATTGATTGATGAGACAAACTGTGGTGGACCAGCATGCATAGGGAAATAGATGGGAGCCTTTTTAACGTGACACTTCCTGGAGGGATGACAGAGTGCTCCCTGCTCTGCTCTATACATGAATTATCAACTGCTGTCTGGAAGCCACTTTGTCAAAGAGATTGATGAAGACCCATCAGAAAGAGAACAAATCAGACTTGATGGGAGGGGGAGTGAGTGAAGCTATCGGGGCCTCTCATTCTGTGTTGGGGGGCTGTTGGAGTGAGTTGGTGAGTTGAGGGGCGGGGGGGCTTGAGTTGAATTGGACTTAATGGGAAATGTATTGAATGCATGTTTAGTCTGATCCTCAGCTGTAGCCAGGGAGAGAGAGGGCTTGTCAATGGGATGAACGTTAGATGGACATTGACTCCCATCATTTATCAAAGAAAGATCTTAGATCTTTATCACAACTACAATATTGGTTTATATTGGAAATCATGATCGCTCTCAACGCTTTATTATATTGCTGTGATGGTGACATCCATGGTCCTTTTCTTTGAAATTCATTCCATTTAAATGTCCTATTTATATTGCAGGCTTGAAACGAGACCACCTGAACCCCTGTCCATCTGTCATTTAAAATGGTCATTAAGAGGAGGACATTTCACTCACTACAGGACTAGAGAGAGAGGAGCATGCTGGGAGGGGTTATTACACAGAGAGAGAGAGAGGAGCATGCTGGGAGGGGTTATTACAGAGAGAGAGAAAGGGAGGGAGGGTGAAAGGGAGAGCGTAGGGGAGGGATAGTGGGACAGTGAGCTGAGGAGATACAGAGCATATCAAGAGGCAGAGAGAGACCGGTACATGTCGAGCCTTCCCAAGAAAATGACCAATTTCGCAGGCACTTGGAAAATGAGAAGCAGTGAGAATTTTGATGAACTACTCAAAGCACTTGGTAAGACGTCTATAGTTCTTACCTTCTATCATTAAGAGCTATTTAAAAGAATAAATACTTAACCATATACTATCAAAATCCTAACTGTTCTTTCTCTATTGTGTCCGACTACCAAACGCATCATTATTTTCATCTGTGTTCTAATTATTTGGGGAAATATTTGAGAAAACAATATTTGGGAGAGGCCACAGGGTGTGTGACATCTTGATCATCTTTGAGTTTCACATATATCATCAGTTTTAGGATCATCCCAGCATGCATTAATCCATGTACCTTGTTAATTTGAGATGCATTTTATGTTGTCATTTTGTTGATATTCCCGAAAGTCAACTAAGTTGGGCATGTATAAAAATTAAAAAATGCAAATGTACACAAGGTGCACATGTAATACATATTATAATACACTTACATATTACAAATCACTTCAGCTTGATCTTGCGTGTTGCTTCCTGCCATAGAATAGTCATCTTTTCAGTGAAAGCAGTGAGGGTGGATCATCCCAACGCTGCACTGTTGAGCCCAGCTGGTGTGGAATAGATGAGACAATTCACTGTGTATGTTGTCTCAAATACGTCTCCTGTGACTGCACTGAGATCTCACTTAATCTGAGCTCTAGGTATTGGCTTGGACAAAACTTTGGCTTTTGGTGCCATAGTTTTTTTTTCTTTCATCGTGGAACAAAGAGATGAGAGGAGAAAAAAAGGTGAAGAGATTGAACTCCTCTCCTCTGGGGAACTCAAGTACACCGATTGTTTAAATGAGAGCAATAAGACTAGTACTGAAGGATACTGTATTTGAGAGAGAGCCGCTCTGAAAACATATGCAGAGGGGAATGAATGGAAACAGCAAGACATTTTCTCATCCAATTGGTTAAATTGTAACTGTGTGACAGAGCCAACTAGCTCCACAATAACTTCCTGGAGGAATCAATCAGTCTGCAGGAGAGCTAAACAAAACTAATGACTCCAGCATTCCTTGTTTTCATCACCTTGTCATAGCATCCACCCATATTTGCAACATCTGCTGATAACCATCTCATTTGCAGTTGCTTGCCTTGAGAACTCTGTATATAACAACTTGAATACCTACAGTGCACCATTGATTTCTTCTCACACTCTCAAGAACCTTCTGTCTACCAGGACTTTGTCACAAATAGGTAACACTGCCACTATGCATTCCTCTTGTAAATAAGCACAACCTACACCTTTGAAAGTGGAATTCAGGATTGCTTTCCTTCTATCAATGGCGCCAGGAGGAGACAGAAATGTATCTGTACTCATCCTTGAATTATAGGTGAGGATAGGCACAAACATGTCATACCAAATGTCAGTACAAGTCAAACGATAGCCCGTGAAGCCATATTGTCACCATGGGTTCAACCCAGTGGCATGTCAAGGTTGTGTACAGTCAGTTGTCATAACCTGACAAAGTCAAAACTGATCAATGACACATGCAATTGGTTATGCAGCACTTATGACCCTTAAAGTTAGCGTAATGACGTGTTATTTGCCCACAGGGGTCAATGCTATGTTGAGGAAGGTGGCTGGTGCCGCGGCGTCCAAACCTCACGTGGAGATCAGGCAGAATGGGGAGCAGTTCTACATCAAGACCTCTACCACCGTGCGCACCACCGAGATCAACTTCCTCATAGGCCAGGAGTTCAATGAGGAGACGGTAGATGGCAGGAAGTGCAAGGTAAAGTCTCTGAGTCTGCCCCCATACAATGTAAAGGTAGTCTCTGCCCCATATAATGTAAAGGTAGTCTCTGCCCCTATACAATGTAAAGGTAGTCTCTGCCCCTATACAATGTAAAGGTAGTCTCTGCCCCTATACAATGTAAAGGTAGTCTCTGCCCCTATACAATGTAAAGGTAGTCTCTGCCCCTATACAATGTAAAGGTAGTCTCTGCCCCTATACAATGTAAAGGTAGTCTGCTCCCATACAATGTAATGGTCATGTCCCAATCCTATTCAGATAGCATTTGTACGGATGAAGGAAAGAAGACAAGGAGAGGAAGCTACATTGAGACTCAGCCCATGTTCACTCATTCAGATCAGATCCCCTTTTGATAAGTGAGGACAGGAAAGTACATGGATGTATTGACATGGACCCTCTTCATTGCATTACACTCATATCAACAGAGCCTGGCCACATGGGAGACCGAGAGCAAAATGTACTGCAGGCAGACTCTCCTGGATGGCAACGGCCCAAGGACCTTCTGGACCAGAGAGCTGATGGGAGATGAACTCATACTGGTGAGGACGTTTGTGACTAAAGAAAGGCAGTAGGCAAGGCTGTCATGTCAGGCCCCCTCCGTTTTATCTATTTGTACACTGAAAATATAGAAGAGTGTTCTTTTCACAAGTAACTCAAAGATCTCAAATGTGTCTTTCAAATTAGTTTTATGATGTATAGAAATCAAATCAAATTGTATTTTTCACATGCTTCGAAAACAGGTGTAGACTACACAGTGAAATGCTTGCTTATGGGTCCTTTTCCAACAATGCAGAGAGAAAGAGAAAGATTAAAATAATAAATAGTGGCATGAGGAATAAATACACACTGAATAACAATAACCAGTAAAAAATAACATGGCTATAAATAACATGGCCTTGTATAGGGAGTAGAAAATATCATGGCTATAAATAACATTGCTATAAATAACATGGCCTTGTATAGGGAGTAGAAAATAACATGGCTATAAATAACATGGCTATAAATAACATGACTGTATACAGGGAGTAGAAAATAACATGACTATAAATAACATGGCTATATACAGGGAGTAGAAAATAACATGACTATATACAGGGAGTAGAAAATAACATGACTATAAATAACATGGCTATATACAGGGAGTAGAAAATAACATGACTATAAATAACATGGCTATATACAGGGAGTAGAAAATAACATGGCTATAAATAACATGGCTATATACAGGGAGTAGAAAATAACATGACTATATACAGGGAGTAGAAAATAACATGGCTATAAATAACATGGCTATAAATAACATGGCTGTATACAGGGAGTAGAAAATAACATGGCTATAAATAACATGGCTATAAATAACATGGCTATATACAGGGAGTAGAAAATAACATGGCTATAAATAACATGGCTATAAATAACATGGCTATAAATAACATGGCTATAAATAACATGGCTATAAATAACATGGCTGTATACAGGGAGTAGAAAATAACATGGCTATATACAGGGAGTAGAAAACAACATGGCTATATACAGGGAGTAGAAAATAACATGGCTATAAATAACATGGCTATATACAGGGAGTAGAAAATAACATGGCTATATACAGGGAGTAGAAAATAACATGACTATAAATAACATGGCTATATACAGGGAGTAGAAAATAACATGACTATAAATAACATGACTATAAATAACATGGCTATATACAGGGAGTAGAAAATAACATGACTATATACAGGGAGTAGAAAATAACATGACTATAAATAACATGGCTATATACAGGGAGTAGAAAATAACATGACTATAAATAACATGACTATATACAGGGAGTAGAAAATAACATGACTATAAATAACATGGCTATATACAGGGAGTAGAAAATAACATGACTATAAATAACATGGCTATATACAGGGAGTAGAAAATAACATGACTATATACAGGGAGTAGAAAATAACATGACTATAAATAACATGGCTATATACAGGGAGTAGAAAATAACATGACTATAAATAACATGGCTATATACAGGGAGTAGAAAATAACATGACTATAAATAACATGGCTATATACAGGGAGTAGAAAATAACATGACTATATACAGGGAGTAGAAAATAACATGGCTATAAATAACATGGCTATAAATAACATGGCTATAAATAACATGGCTATAAATAACATGGCTATAAATAACATGGCTATAAATAACATGGCTATAAATAACATGGCTATAAATAACATGGCTATAAATAACATGGCTATAAATAACATGGCTATATACAGGGAGTAGAAAATAACATGACTATATACAGGGAGTAGAAAATAACATGGCTATATACAGGGAGTAGAAAATAACATGGCTATAAATAACATGGCTATAAATAACATGGCTGTATACAGGGAGTAGAAAATAACATGGCTATATACAGGGAGTAGAAAATAACATGACTATAAATAACATGGCTATATACAGGGAGTAGAAAATAACATGACTATATACAGGGAGTAGAAAATAACATGACTATAAATAACATGGCTATATACAGGGAGTAGAAAATAACATGACTATATACAGGGAGTAGAAAATAACATGGCTATAAATAACATGGCTATAAATAACATGACTATATACAGGGAGTAGAAAATAACATGACTATATACAGGGAGTAGAAAATAACATGGCTATAAATAACATGGCTATAAATAACATGGCTATAAATAACATGGCTATATACAGGGAGTAGAAAATAACATGACTATAAATAACATGGCTATATACAGGGAGTAGAAAATAACATGGCTATATACAGGGAGTAGAAAATAACATGACTATATATAGGGAGTAGAAAATAACATGGCTATAAATAACATGGCTATATACAGGGAGTAGAAAATAACATGACTATAAATAACATGACTATATACAGGGAGTAGAAAATAACATGGCTATAAATAACATGGCTAAAATAACATGGCTATATACAGGGAGTAGAATAATAACATGGCTATATACAGGGAGTAGAAAATAACATGACTATATACAGGGAGTAGAAAATAACATGACTATAAATAACATGGCTATAAATAACATGGCTATAAATAACATGGCTATATACAGGGAGTAGAAAATAACATGACTATATACAGGGAGTAGAACATAACATGGCTATAAATAACATGGCTATATACAGGGAGTAGAAAATAACATGGCTATATACAGGGAGTAGAAAATAACATGACTATAAATAACATGACTATAAATAACATGGCTATAAATAACATGGCTATAAATAACATGGCTATATACAGGGAGTAGAAAATAACATGACTATATACAGGGAGTAGAACATAACATGGCTATAAATAACATGGCTATATACAGGGAGTAGAACATAACATGGCTATATACAGGGAGTAGAAAATAACATGGCTAAAGAGTCCAGTAGAGTCCAGTGTGTGTGTAGAGTCCAGTGCGTGGGTGGAGTCCAGTGTGTGTGTAGAGTCCAGTGTGTGGTGGAGTCCAGTGCGTGGGTAGTGTCCAGTGCGTGTGTAGAGTCCAGTGAGTGTGTAGTGTCCAGTGTGTGGGTGGAGTCCAGTGTGTGGGTAGAGTCCAGTGCGTGGGTAGAGTCCAGTGTGTGGGTGGAGTCCAGTGTGTGTGTAGAGTCCAGTGTGTGGTGGAGTCCAGTGCGTGTGTAGAGTCCAGTGCGTGTAGAGTCCAGTGCATGGTTGGAGTCCAGTACGTGGGTAGAGTCCAGTGCGTGGGTAGAGTCCAGTGCGTGGGTAGAGTCCAGTGCGTGGCTAGAGTCCAGTGTGTGGCTAGAGTCCAGTGCGTGGGTAGAGTCCAGTGTGTGGGTGGAGTCCAATGTGTGGGTGGAGTCCAGTGCGTGAGTAGAGTCCAGTGCGTGTGTGTAGAGTCCAGTGCGTGTGTGTTGAGTCCAGTGTGTGTGTGTGTAGTGTCCAGTGTGTGTGGAGTCCAGTGTGTGTGTAGAGTCCAGTGTGTGGGTGGAGTCTAGTGTGTGTGTGTAGAGTTCAGTGGTGTGTGTAGAGTCCAGTGTGTGTGTAGAGTCCCGTGTGTGTGTAGAGTCCCGTGTGTGTGTGTAGAGTTCAGTGTGTGTGTATAGACCCGTGTGTGTGTGTGTAGAGTCAGTGCAAGAGAGTTGGTGCAAAAATAAAGGGTCAATGCAGATAGTCTGGGTAGCCATTTGATTAGCTCTTTAGCAGTCTAATGGCTTGGGGGTAGAAGCGCATCCTGTTGGTTCCAGATTGGTGCACTGGTACCCCACACTGTTAGTATTAACACTTCATTCTGAACCCAGAAGAGAGTAGGCCTGCACTTCATACTATTCCCCAAGAGATTATACTGTAGGTTCAAACAGACGCTTGACATCAAAGCTAAGACAAGCTTTTCCACCAGAACACTCCGTATGATGGATTTTGCTCTGCACAGCCTAACTCAGAAACTATTGGCTCTGTTACGAACACCTCTGAAAGGGTTCCTAAGGGATTTCAAAGCTTGTTCTTTGATGTATTGGTACTGGCTGATATTATACTGCACAAAAATATATGTTTGCTGTTAATTAAGCTCTTCAAATACCAGGTCCTGACATCCATCAAAAACAGTCCTTGACTTCTTCACGGCACTGGCTTTCATATTAAAAAGATGTGCTTTTTGTAAACTTCTGGCCTGTTTTAATTTGATAGACTGATTGACAACAGTAAATGGGGCCAATAACCTTAGATTCCAGTTTATAAGTGATGAGGATAACCTCTTTATTGACTCTTACAAAGCCCAGAGGGAAATCAAGAGGAAAACCTCTATGTAAGGGACTCCTTTCTGGATAGCATGCTTGGACTTCGCAACAGGAGATGCTATGAACAAACATGAAATGTGTGTGTTTCAACTCAAGGGTGTGTAGTTCTGTGCATATTGAGCCACATGATAGGTCTGTGAGGCCGTTGTTGGACAACTGTCTGATTGTTTAGAGATGGGATCATGAGGTTGGCTCAGAGTTTTGTCCAATATTAGAGGGGGAGGTCAGTGTAACATGTGTTTCCTGCTAGGCACACAATCTTGTGTTTTACTGTGGAGGAAAATACTTTTTCACTAAATGCTCAACTTGGTAGGGTCTCAAAAGGTGGGAACCATGACTTTTTCTTATTGAATTACCGCAATATGGAGAAAGTCCCCAATGCACTGCATCTGCCCATCCACATGCAGCAAAACCCACTGGATGACAAAGAAGGTGCCACGATACACTTCTTCCCAGGTCCCACACATCAAAAAACATAACCCCAGAATTTTGTTCTCACAGGCCAATGGATCTAAATTTGAACAATTTGTTCATTAATTCCAGGGAGCTAATGGGTAGCGCCTCATCCTCCACTAAAACAAACCTCTGCTCTCCTTCCGGTGACAAAGGAATCTGGACCTGGCCAGGAAAACGGAAATGCAGGTGGCTCACATCAAAGCATCTATGAGCTGATGAGGAAATGAAGCTTTGGAAGAGGGAGGGATGGAGGGGGTGTTGGGGGAAAGAAAGTAATGAAGACCGTATGTTCTGGTTTTACTGTATCCAGTGATGTAAGACAGAGTCCAGGATGTGTTCATTAGCATGGAGAAATCTCAGGGGACTAGTTTAGTTTAATAGGACGGGCAGCAGGGGATGTGCCTGGAGTTACTCTGATACTGCATGTGTTCCTGACTGACACACTGTTCATGTTATCTACCATGCTGTTGTCCTGTAGTTACTCTGATACTGCATGTGTTCCTGACTGACACACTGTTCATGTTATCTACCATGCTGTTGTCCTGTAGTTACTCTGATACTGCATGTGTTCCTGACTGACACACTGTTCATGTTATCTACCATGCTGTTGTCCTGTAGTTACTCTGATACTGCATGTGTTCCTGACTGACACTGTTCATGTTATCTACCATGCTGTTGTCCTGTAGTTACTCTGATACTGCATGTGTTCCTGACTGACACTGTTCATGTTATCTACCATGCTGTTGTCCTGTAGTTACTCTGATACTGCATGTGTTCCTGACTGACACTGTTCATGTTATCTACCATGCTGTTGTCCTGTAGTTACTCTGATACTGCATGTGTTCCTAACTAACAAACTGTTCATGTTATCTACCATGCTGTTGTCCTGTAGTTACTCTGATACTGCATGTGTTCCTGACTGACAAACTGTTCATGTTATCTACCATGCTGTTGTCCTGGAGTTACTCTGATACTGCATGTGTTCCTGACTGACACACTGTTCATGTTATCTACCATGCTGTTGTCCTGTAGTTACTCTGATACTGCATGTGTTCCTGACTGACACACTGTTCATGTTATCTACCATGCTGTTGTCCTGTAGTTACTCTGATACTGCATGTGTTCCTGACTGACACACTGTTCATGTTATCTACCATGCTGTTGTCCTGTAGTTACTCTGATACTGCATGTGTTCCTGACTGACACACTGTTCATGTTATCTACCATGCTGTTGTCCTGTTCAGTTACTCTGATACTGCATGTGTTCCTGACTGACACACTGTTCATGTTATCTACCATGCTGTTGTCCTGTAGTTACTCTGATACTGCATGTGTTCCTGACTGACACTGTTCATGTTATCTACCATGCTGTTGTCCTGTAGTTACTCTGATACTGCATGTGTTCCTGACTGACACTGTTCATGTTATCTACCATGCTGTTGTCCTGTAGTTACTCTGATACTGCATGTGTTCCTGACTGACACTGTTCATGTTATCTACCATGCTGTTGTCCTGTAGTTACTCTGATACTGCATGTGTTCCTGACTGACACTGTTCACGTTATCTACCATGCTGTTGTCCTGTAGTTACTCTGATACTGCATGTGTTCCTGACTGACACACTGTTCATGTTATCTACCATGCTGTTGTCCTGTAGTTACTCTGATACTGCATGTGTTCCTGACTGACACACTGTTCATGTTATCTACCATGCTGTTGTCCTGTAGTTACTCTGATACTGCATGTGTTCCTGACTGACACACTGTTCAGTTACTCTGTTATCTACCATGCTGTTGTCCTGTAGTTACTCTGATACTGCATGTGTTCCTGACTGACACTGTTCATGTTATCTACCATGCTGTTGTCCTGTAGTTACTCTGATACTGCATGTGTTCCTGACTGACACTGTTCATGTTATCTACCATGCTGTTGTCCTGTAGTTACTCTGATACTGCATGTGTTCCTGACTGACACTGTTCATGTTATCTACCATGCTGTTGTCCTGTAGTTACTCTGATACTGCATGTGTTCCTGACTGACACTGTTCATGTTATCTACCATGCTGTTGTCCTGTAGTTACTCTGATACTGCATGTGTTCCTGACTGACACTGTTCATGTTATCTACCATGCTGTTGTCCTGTAGTTACTCTGATACTGCATGTGTTCCTGACTGACACTGTTCATGTTATCTACCATGCTGTTGTCCTGTAGTTACTCTGATACTGCATGTGTTCCTGACTGACACTGTTCATGTTATCTACCATGCTGTTGTCCTGTTAGTTACACTCTACCATGCTGTTGTCCTGTAGTTACTGATACTGCATGTGTTCCTGACTGACACTGTTCATGTTATCTACCATGCTGTTGTCCTGTAGTTACTCTGATACTGCATGTGTTCCTGACTGACACACTGTTCATGTTATCTACCATGCTGTTGTCCTGTAGTTACTCTGATACTGCATGTGTTCCTGACTGACACTGTTCACGTTATCTACCATGCTGTTGTCCTGTAAAATATTGACACCTCAATGTAAGAGGCGGGGGCCTTCCCTTCTCCAGTGCCTGATGCAGGCCTTTACCGCCAGAGGTGTGTGTGTGTGTAGGGTTAAAAGCTACTGGCTGTCTGCCCGCAATAATGTGCCTCATTGATCATGTTGTGTTAGAAAACGCCAATGGACCATGACGCATCTCACGTTAATGGCTCCCTGGACACTCGCTGCACACGGCAGATGGCTCCATCTTAGCGCCATTCTTTAAACCCGAATGATACTTACTTTCCTCCCTCCCTGGGTGCTGGGGTAATGATGATCTGTGGTGCTGACAAGTTCGGTTGCAGTCTTGCTGCACCTCTGAAAGTACCATAAATCTTTGGGGGCTCGATGCGCCTCTGCCACCCACACACACATCTTGATAATTTCCCCTCTTCCCTCATTAATTCACTGATACTGTAGCAGATGCCATGTGCCAAATTGACTGTTTTTGGACAGGAAATCTCAACCAGTTGTGTGCTAAAGCAGTCTTCCATTCTGTCACAATGAGAGTTTGAACAATAAATATATATTTTTTAAATCTCACTTGACACCAGTTGTCATATTTGAGATGAACACAAAATGGTCCTGTGTTCTTATCTGAAGGTTGAACATCTGATGTACAACAGCAGGAAGCACTTCTGTTGAGATAACTGGCATCTTTTGTCTTTTTCAGACCTTTGGGGCAGACGACGTGGTTTGCACACGGATTTACGTACGAGAAAATAAATAACGTAGCTTCAGGACCGACCAGGACCATCATAATGGGCTCCATCCCCCTTGGTACAGCTGCAGTAACTCTCCAATACATCCATCTTCAGAGAAATATTTCATAACATCATATATCAGATTAAACAGACATTTACCATGCTTCATATAACTAGACCAAACATGCAATTGTATTTAGACAACATTGTTTCTCATGCCAACTGCCAATTTAATAAAACAATGTTTAATCCTTTTTGTGTTTACAGTGTTTTGTCAGTATTGGCAATGAGACGATATACATATAATTTCAATATATTGTATTATTTGGTCAGGGAGTACGAAGGCCATGCAGCCAAAACACGTTGGTTTAAGAAAACCTTGTTTCTATTGAACATGCCATACTAATAAAGGCAATTTAATTAATTATATGAAGAGTTGGTCCTCCTTTCTTTCTGATGACCAATTTACCCCTTTTACCAAAGAGCACCTTCTGTCTACCAAAATGTACTATTGTGTACCTTAGTAGCGCTTCCCTTCCTCCTCTTTCTACTCGTATTGTATTATTTGTCTGGTGTCAAGGAAATGTCTAAAGAAATACATCCGCTTGTATCAAGACAAACGTCAGGTAGGAAAATTATGAACTTCCTTCTAAGTTTAGGTGACCTATTGCTTTAACATGCAGAAATGTCACTGCAACAACAAGGAACCAAAAAGGAGCATCAAAGATTTGCCCAATCAGAACAGATGCAGACGATGTTTCTCTTGTTCAAGCAACTTGACCGCCACCTAGAGGTTTAAATTAAACTATGGACAAGGCTTCAGTCTATTCAAATAAGAGTTTAATGCCAAACACCATACTACACAACATCATAGAAGTCAAAGAAGAGGTGACAAAGGGACACAGAAAATGGGCTACAAATGTAGTCTTTGTAGTTTGTATATACAATTCAGCTGCCCGGTAGTCCTCCTGTACTCCATGTTCAACACAGTAAATAGAAAAATGAAAATCAGTCTAAAGATAGAAACAGTCCAGAGATTGTCTTTAGCTGGTTACAGCACTGACAGAGTCGCCTTGTGGGGCCAAACGTTGATGGGGAAACTGGTCCTATTTGGGTTGTTAAAATGTCCTCCTTCCAGATCAATTGGTGGCAGTTCAACTTCACACAACTCTCCCCAAAGTATTCCCTGGTGTAGTGGCTTGGATCTATTCCATGAGGTCGTTCCATCGGTAGTGTAGGACTTCAAGACTTCAGTCAAGTGGATCTGAGGATCTGGTTGATGTCCATAGCCAAAGTGTTTTTGTTTACATTTGTTCATGTAAATCGGAATGCCCAGGTTCTCATGTGAGATCAGAATTAACATCCAGAATTTACAGGCTATGCTGGACAGAAACAGAGCCAGATGAGAAGGTTCTGGTCAGGCGTGAAGAGGTACCGAGTGGTGTGACATGTGGTTAGACAAAATGAAACTCTAATTAATTTGATGATGAAACACTGGGAAAATGGAAGTATTACCACCAACCCAAAACACTACAGGCGCAACCTTTCTGGGGACAGGACTTCTTACAAGAAAAAGGATGATTCAATTGTAGCGGTTGAATGGTATACATTCACATATACTCATATGGTTGTCAATGTGGATCTTATTATGGACATGGACCAGATTTGGCGATCAGAATACAATTTCACAAATCATTGTATACATGTGTCTACACCTGCACCTTCTGAAAGTGTACAACATGACACTATAAAACAGTGCTGTTTATAATAGAGGGGCCATTACCACCGTTCTCTTTTATATTGAGACATTATCAATACCTTGTAAAGTAGGCAGAACCACATCTCATCTGGATTGATTTTAATGGAGCATGATTGTGCTTCAGAAACAGACTCAGGAGTCTTACGTCTCTGAGTCATGTTTAAAGTGACATTTACCAGAAAGTAGAGATGGGGATGCTGCATGTGGCTGATTGGTCCTGTGGAGGTGGTGGCATGACTGATCCCTCTACTGTAGCCCCGGAGGAGGAACCTGTGATCCAAGTGGGAATCTTAACACGCAACAACCTGCCTGTTACCAATGGCAACTATCATCCCGACAATAAGACGACATGGATTTATGGGATCAGCGGTTCCATATTTGATGACTGATCCAGACATTCTGATGGATATATTAATGGAGAACTGGTTTAAGGGGTACAAACCGTTTACACTATGTACAGGGAAAGCGTAAATAGTTTCTAGGCTACATTCATTGTTCAGAAATTCCGAATGGGAACTGGTGCCAATGACTTGAGTGAAAAACCAGATAGACAAATAAGGTCTTGAAACATTTTGTATAAAATTATCAATTTCAAGACAATGAAAACGTTATACTTTGCTAAATGAAGGCTTACATGACATAACACGAAAGAAACAGAACACAAAGGAAAAAGGCTCTAATAAAGTTCCTTTGGTAAAAACAGTTGTTAAAATTTTAGCATTTTCAATATAGGCTATTTCTCTTCAGCAACTTTTGACCGAGGTCTAAACTAAGTCTGTTAGGGTACACATCAATGCACATCTCTGACAAAAAGGACGACTATCAACAAGCTATTTACAAATCAGCAGTATGTGGGTAGTCTGATGTTACTATACTTGACTGACTGGGGGAAAACCTGGTATTTTCGCATAAATCTGCCCACTATCTACACCACGGCTGCCAGAGATGTTTGTGGACACATAGCATACATACCTGTACCACTGAAAAAAAAAGAAACATTCACAGGCTTTACAATTATACAAAATCCAAAAGCCATCTTGTAGCCTGGATAAAATACATGTTCATAGTCCATGCCTGTATGCTAATCTTCCTACTCACAGTGGTTGTGAGAGACTTCTGTGGTTCCCCTTAGCAGTTAAACTAGAGACCTGCACACCGGATGGTGTGGTGCTCCTTAACCACTTCAATTGGTGTATATTGCTTCAAAACAGGGGGGGGAAAGGCCAAGCATTCTGTATGGCGTGCTCTTTCTGCGTGGCTCTCAACACTTTCCATCAGTCTGAGGATCAGTCCAGCCGAGGATCAATAGCTGTTTCACGACAACAGCTTCCTTTCTTGCACTCAGAGTATTCGGTCGCAGCTTATCTTCTGCTGTATTCAAAGGGGGCATAAGACAGGCCGGTAGGGGTGGGTGGGGGTTCAGGGGGCTGATAGACAACTGGTTGGTGGCCACATAGGAAATTTGGCTTTTTTTTGTGCTGCAAAGGGAGGGTCCATTTAAAAAGTCCTTATAAAAACAAATATAAAGTCATCTCCGGCAGTTTCCAGAATCCAGCAATTTGCTGCCAAACTGATGTATTAAAATGACGACAAGTAATACACTCCTGTCATCTCGTCACCCGGGTTGAGCTAAGGTGCCCCTGACGAGCTGCCATGATACGTCACATGGTATCTGTTGATTTTCAGGTAATAGAGGACCTGGGGATCCCGGGTGGTGGTGCACGGCAACAGACCCTCGCGACGCTCTCCCATCAGCCACTTGCGGGTGTCGGTGGCCATGTCGCTGGTCACGTGTTCCTTGGCCCAGGTGTCCACCAAGCCTTGGAAGCGGCGGTGCAGGCGAGTGTGGACTCTCTGGTGGGACTGGGGAAGGGAGGGACACCGGGGTTAGCTGTAGTGAAGATCATATCAGCACTCTGACCAACACCATGTTGGTTGAAACGTCAGTAAGCGGCCATTATGTTTCTCTAAATTATTTCAAAATATGACATATTCCAATATCTTCAGTGTTTTCCACATGTACATTACTTGCCAGCACATTACTTGCCAGCCAAATAGAAAGAGTAGCCAGGGCCCCCTGGGTACATGTTTTTGCGGAAGGAGCTGTATTTCGGTGGCCTACGGTACATTCTAATGCCTTGATTATTGAATACTTTATCGAGTTTACCGCCCAAAATGGAAACATTTGTTGTAGAAAGACATGACTTTACAATTTAAAATACTGAACATTTTGATGAATTCAGTTTATTGTTAGTTGTTTTGGATTTTGTCTTTTAATTGGCTCATGTTGGTTAATGTTGCATAGACTTACTTAAATCATATTTAAAACAATTCTGAGCGGTAGATCTCAGATTGCCTCTTGACTCAGAAAGTGACTGGGACTCAGAAAAGGTTGGTGACCACTTCTAGAGTATTCCGTGCATGTAGCCACGGTTTCACATTTTGTTCATATCCTTTGCTAGTCAGTGAGTTATTAGCCCAGTTATAGATCATTTGTAGTCAGCAATAGGGGAGTGATTGCTTCTTACAAGAGCACAAAATGTGTGCATTTCTAGACTTCTTTTAAAAGTGAGTCAGGTAAAGAGACTGTCTTAAAGGGACAGGCTTGAATAAGCAAAGTAGCCAATAGGCAGAGGGTAGCATTAGTCTGATTCTCTGTAGTAATGGTATGTGAATATTAATGAATTTTATTTTGTAAAGTGGTATCTTGCATCAAACAACATTTTCAGTCAAGTGTATGAACAGGTTAATGACAAGCCCACACGTTGTTGTTTTAAAGTCTCATGGAATGTAGACCTACATTGAACACCACACATTGGCTACTACTGTAGGCTGAATGATAGAACAGCTATTTCCATGTTAAAACATTATGGGATCCATTTTAGCCATTGTTTTCGATCAAATAGCCACAGTAGCCTACTTGGCCACTGTTAAAACTTAAAGGGAGTACAGCCTCAGTGTTCACAGTAAACACGCGCTGGAAGTTGCACAGATTTTCCAGACATTTTCTAATTTGCATTCAGCAGACCTGAAATTTGCTCAGTGGCCCACATTCTTTTCGGGAACATTGGTTGGTGGTGTTGCCTACCTGGTGAGCCCGGGTCAACGCAGTGCGTCTGTACATGTAGTCCTCCGACTTGAAGACGTACACCATCTTGTACGAGTTGAGTTTGAACATGCACTCCATCTTCAGGTCCTCAGCGCTGTGGGACTTCTCCGATGTCCCCGTAGCCGCCTTCGCCTGCTGCAGCTGCTCCCACCCTCTCTGGCACTTCCGGATCCGCCGGAGGTTCCTGATTGGAAGAGGAGAAAGATTGGCATTAGACCAGCGCCAGTAACACCTTGCTTACCTGTGCCCTCTTCCCACATAGCAATTCAGTTTACAAGGACAGTTTACGCAAATTTCGGTCAAATCATGCGAGTACTTAGACTGCAATGCACTATATCCATACCATTTGTAACATTGGTTGAGCACAGGATGTGTAAGTTATAGCTAAATGACAGGACACATGGTTCCCAAATAACAGACCAACGCTAATGCTATTTAGAGGTCAAAATACTCAGTCATTTAGGCCAATGTTTTCCATTTCCGACTCAAAGTTAACAATTTTAATAGATCCGAAAATGTGTGAAATTTGAGCGGGCCGTCCCTGTAAAGATTTGTCTTGATATACCCATGCATAGCAACTCACCCAATAAGAGTTTAACTGGGACACAAATGATTAGGGGAAGGGTAGGCTCTATTGCAGTAGCAGCAGTATTCCTGTACAGTGCACTTCCGTTTGACATTCATATGTTGATTCTCTTGTTAGTCTTTAATATCCTTGGCAAACAATATTTTGGTCAATCAAATTGAATCCAGATTTTTAAAATTATTTTGCAAGCATTAAAAATGCAATTATTATTCACCCCGCTTTAATGAAAGGTTTAAATGTGTACTTACCACACAGGGTAGAGGTGAGCGAGGACTGAAACCGTGAAGCATATTTTGTCAATGCCACTTAGGACATTGCAGTTAGAGTAGCCAATTTCCAATAGAAATGGGAGAAAGGACATTTCATTTGTTTTTTTACACATTGCCGCCAAAAGGGTTAACAAGCCAGGATATGGGTTGAAGGATACTTTGATGTGCACATACAGTACTTCCACTGACAATGTACAGAGCAGTTATGACCATGCAATGAGGATAACATTTAACTGAAAAGACAACCTGCTGGTTGTCACTGCTGTTTGAAGGTACTTTTAGGGGTGGAAAATAAGAGAATCATGCCTATTGACTTTTGTACCAACCTCTCATATTCTTGATATGAGAAACAGACTAAATGTGGGTGAGATCACTGATAAATCATATCCAGTCAAGACAAGTAGCAAATATATGCAATGGGTAAAATAAAACAAAGGGGGGGACTGACGCCAATTTTTTTGTTCCTGTTTTGCATGGGTCCTTCCAGCCCATTGAAATGTATATGATACATTATGGACACCCTTTTTGAAAAATGGCAACAAGCACTGAAAACCAAAGACAGACAGGCTTGATGTGCAACACTCATCTCAGGGCTTAATAGAGAACCCAACCACCCTTCCATGCAATGCTCAGAGAGACGTCTGGAAAGAAATACACCAACATTTGAGCATACAATTCAGACCATTTTATTCACAAGCCCCTTCTCTTTTGTACAAGTGTTGCAGATGCCGTGCTTGACCAGGTTTTCATGAGTTATCAGCACTAGTCTTGGTCAACTCGTATAAAAACCTCACCCACAACAAAAAGATTGCAACGGGAGTGCACTGTATCCTTAAATTGTTTTACACATTATAATAGAGTATGCTGAACACCCCAAATCTCAATCCGTACAACATTTACATGTATCTAAACAGTGATTAGAAGAAGTCACATACAGAATGTTTTCCTATGAATACAATGACAGGAAACACAGGGCAGCTGATAAAAAAGAAAGATGATTTTATCTGAATCCTTTTCTCTAGACCGACAAAAAGGGGTCTTTTGCCTGTCACCAGTGCCACAACAAAAAAAATGGCCGCCGTGACAATGCAATTAAGGACACTGTACATATAGAATTTCTGCTCAACCAAATGGTTCTCCTCCAACAGAGGAAATGATTGTACAATAGACCACTAATATGCTCCATGGTATAAAAATACTTCCTTCCCTTACATACATACGCAATGTGAAAAGTCAACTCCTGTTCATTGCTTCTTCCTCCTCCTCCTTTCAGTTTATATCAGACCACTATTGTAGCCTTATTCTCACAATAAAAAAAATCTAACGAAATATTATTTATTTTTTTACCCAATGATTTGATGGCTAGTCTGTTGAGTGGGAAAGTTGAAATAAATACTATCCTACTAATATAATATAAAAATTGCAATATTCATAAATAAAAGGGCCCCGTAAAACAAAACAAAAAGTGTGAATAAATGGATAAATAATGAATCTATTTAAAAAGATGGCAGGGTAAAGTGCAATCTTTCGGAGATAAAGGCAGGGGGCAGAAATGGAGGGAAACAAGTTGCTTTTCGAGTAGACAGCCAATTACATTCTCTCTAACAAAAACAGGACAGGCACCGTCAGCATTTCTACTAAACATATATATTTTTTTAGCACTTAGGCCTACTTTTCTGAGGAAAGCAAACACAAAAATGACCTAGTGCACTTGTAGTTCAACTGGTGTGTGTGTTCATCACTATTGGCAGAGTTTTTCAAAACAAGTGCTTCGTGGATAAGTCTCGGGCCCCATTTAGTTTGAGGCTACGGGGAGAAAGCCCTGAAAGTTTGGTTTGTGCAAAAAACACTGACCTGGAACTGACCTGCACGTGGAGAGGGAGATGGGCTTGCACTCATTCTCAAAATGAGTCGTTTTTGTTTTTTTGTCAGCTGGTTTTGGCTTGTGAAACAGTACCATGGCCTGTCTTAGAGAGCCTTTAGGGGTAGATGCTGTTAGCTGTGCAGACGGGGGAGACACAGCCAGAGGCCTCACCTGGGGAGGAACACAGGCTTTTGGGCCAGGTGCTCGCGCAGCTCTGGAGACGCTGAGTCCGAGTTCAGGTAGCGTCCCACGTAGTCGCACCACCGCTGTTTAAAGAACCAGAAGAGAACTACCGTCACAACACAAGAACCTGACTCATCTGAATCTGTTCTAAATGTCATGTGGCGACACTAACAAACACACACACACACACCTCTGTCTCAGCGGGTTCGTCGGAGTTCTCCTCCTCCGTGTCAAGCAGCTCCAGGGTCAGGGTCACGCTGCCTTGGCTCTTCACAAACATCAGCTGGACCACAAACAAACCAGTCAAACAACAAGACAACCAACAAGACAAGACAGCAAAGGTCAGAGAGAACGTACCAGGGGGGACAGAAGAACAAAATGGGGACAGAAGAACAAAACGAAAGCAAGAGAGAAAACCAGAGAGCTGGAGAGAGAACACATGAAAGTTGAAATGCAACTCAAAGTATTTTCCTGAGACACAGTAACATTCCAGGTGGGACAGCCATCCACACTGTACCTTGAAGCAGTTCTCGTCGGACATGAGCTGCTCCGCCTTGCGCTGGTATGCCCCCTCGGCGGTCGCTCTGGAGGCCTGGGTGGACAGGGCGCCGCCGGTGGCCTTGTTGGTGCTCTGGCTCAGGTAGAGGTCTGTCACGCGCACGCAGAGCTCATCACTCACAATGTGCTGGAGCTGGTGATAGGAACCACAATGCCAGGTGTGAGCACAGCCATTAAGTCAGCCATCAAAGTTATCATTGTTTAGGCCGGGTGGGCCCCCATTTAGCTCTGTTGCTGCCCCCCCCACCGCCTGAAAGAGATTGGCCTCAACTGATTTCATTTGACAATTTTGGCGCTTAGATGTTCCTCAAGGTTGGCTTTTTCTCACCGCCTGGGACCTAACGGAGGGAAAAGACTGTACTGACCTGTCTGACAATGCTCTGGATGAGCTTGTCCATGGTGAAGGCAGTGTAGGCGTGGATGGTGAACATCTCCCTGAGGGAGTCCTCGTACTGGGTGGGCTCCATGTTACCGTCCAGGAGGTTCCGCACCATCTCCAGGAAGGCAGAGTAGTAGTCCTCCACTTCAATGTCCACTGGAAAAGGAGAAGGTCAGGATTTAAAGTAATAGTACAGATGATTTGTATACTTTCAGCAAGTGGTTTTTGAAAGTAGCGTTCACCAGCCAAAAGGGGTCCCGGAAAACTGTTTAAGTTACATGTGTGTATCAGTTCATTGGTCTGCTGCCCTGATCCCGCCTCCCACTTTTACCTTGCAACCTCATTAGACATCATTCCACCTGCCAATCAACATCAGAGGTGCGTTCAGCAAGATGCAACGTTTTGAAAAGTTCAGATATACTCTATGTGGAACAAACATGCCTTTCTGACATGTAGCCTAGATTAGAATAAGGATACAACGGACTATTGGTGGCATTTCGTTCGGCAACGGAATGTGGCCCAGGTAAGGTTGCTGTAGGATTCTTAATGTACATCCCTTGTAGCACAGTGTGATCAGATCATTATGGCAAAATATAGCCTAGTGAAATGAGAGATGGTGTGTACAACAACGTCCACTTCATAGTATGACACTATGGGCTATAAGGATGTTATTTAGGAATTGTTATGTAACTAATGTCTCACCCTCATCTGTTATTAGGAGAACTTCTGACTAACGTCTGATCTGATGCATTGATTTGACCGATGTATTTGATTTATTCTCAGTTATCAAAATAACTAAGCATTTATAGTTAACCTGTGTTGCTTCACAAGTGCCCGTCCACTATGAAACAAACGAGCGCAGCTCACATGCAGGAAATATTTGAATCATTGAATGTAAGGATTGTGTGGCTTTCTCCGCTTAGGGGGAGGTTGCAGAGGGTATCTTAGGCATGAATGAGCCATACATTGGCAAAACGTGTTGAAATCAGAAGGTTTAAAAATACAGACAGTTGTCATGATCCCGGCTAGCCTATTGAGATTAGGAAAACATCTGGAGGGTATATCTCCCCCTGGTTGTGGTGTAAATGATAGGAAGGGTATCTATGTGCAATTGGAACAAAGGTCTGTGTTGGGACCATTGACGTTGTCAAAAAAAAAACATTCTCCTGGAGACGTTAGCATGTACTGTACATGTACATTTTTTTCAGATATGAAAGTAAAAACAACGTGACAGACTTTCAGAGGAAAAGCTTTGCAGATATAAAATTGCATGATGAAGGTAAAGTACATTTTCTCCATAGAAAAATGTTAAACTGGATGCGAAAAAAATGTGTGATCCTTTGATCTAAACCTTAATGGTCAGTGGGTTCATAGCGTGCTGCAGTTTGGTTTTAAAGGTTGTCTGGACTTACTGGGCTCCTTTAGTCTCAGCTGGACGGCAGGATTCTCACTCTTATCCCGTTTGACACCCAGCACCTCCCTCTCCCACTCCCGTTCCCTGCAGTCCTCCTCGATCTGCCTCTCTGCCTGCCCGTAGATGCGCAACAACCGCAAACAGAGGATCTGATGCAGGCGCTGGAAGATGTACCAGTTGTTGTTGACGTAGTAGAGGTTGTAGACGTCGTCTAGGCCACGCAGTTTCTGTGCCCCCGTGTTGCCGAATAGCAGCTTAGACTTAGCGGAGCCACCACTGCCGGCCAACCCGTTGTGCTTCTTTGACCCGTCTTCATCTGGCCCGGTTTCATCTTCTTCCTCCTCCTCCTCCTCGTCTTCCTCTTCCTCCACATCCGACAGCTCCCCGCGCCGGGCGAACAGCATGTCTGGGATAAAGTGGTGGATGACCTGTTTGATCTTGTACTTGTCCTCCTTCTGGATGCCGACCTGCCTCTTGACGTGGTGGATGATGAGCGCGGCGGCGTCCTCCAGGATCTGGCTGTCCTGGTAGGTCAGGGTCAAGTGGGGCCCGCCAGGCACGGGGGCCGTGTCCTCGGAAGCCTGTTCCTGTCGCTAAAGGGAAGCAAAAAAAAAAAACACAGGTTAGAGTAGCTTATATATATATAAAAAAGCTTTAATCAATACTTGGGAGACATTAACACATGGATCAGATCAAGTAAGTGGTATATCACTGCCTCTTACCTCATCGTATATGGTCTCAATCTCATTGAGCAAGGTCTTTGAGCGGAACACCTTGGTGTCATTCTGCTTGAAGTTGATGCCTTGGTGGTCGAGGGACTTGAGGTAATACTTCTCATTCTGCTCCCTCCAGATCTTGTTGAATCCTCTCTGGGCTTCCCTCCATTCTTCTTCTTTCATCTTTAACCTGGAACGAGGTCAATCAGAAAACATACCGTGGTTAACATGGGACAGCAACATGTTCTCTGGAAGCTGTTGCTTAGGCCGCTTTACATTACTCTAATTTACATTTATTGTCCATCACACAACCTCTTCATATCACACCTCTTGAGTACTATAGGGACGGACACAGCCGGGTTCCTCTTGAGCCCGTCGATGATGTCGGCGGCCTTGTCGCCGTATATCCTCTGGATGGCCTTGCGGTGGATGACCTCGGAGCAGCCGCCCATGGTGTTGTCCAGCCGGAACTTGACCTGTTCCTCGGCCGTCATGCGCGACAGCCTCCTCTGTACGGCCTCCAGAGCTCTTATGGTGGCCAGGTTGGTCTCCAGCACCACGTCCAGCTGCAGGGAGAAGAAGAGTATGGAAAATGTCAGTACATCACTTCAGACAGGACATCACCATACTTTGGTTTGTACTATTAGAATATAACTACCACGAGAGGGGGGGAAAGTCTCACCTCGAAGCGCTCGTCCTCACATCTGTAAATATGCTCCTCATACTGGGTCTTCTTGGAGCTGACAAAGGTGGAATCCTCTGACCACGAAGGGAACGACACCCATGTGTCATTCAGGACCTGAAATGGACCATACTGTTAAAACTCTGCTCTAATTCAGTCACTTGCCAAGATGAACAACATCTCAGTACTAACCAATTAAACCCCTGCGATCGACTTCACTGGCAGGATGACGCATGCAAAAATGTGACTAAAATTGTATTTTCTTTGCTCTTAATTTTCCAATACACAAACATGTATTTGACTAATTCCTCAGGTTTTTATAGGATTCAATTTGGTTGACTTTGAAGGGTAACATTTGACTGTCAATAACCGCTACGCTCACCTCTTTACACAGTGGGGTCCTCCCTGTACACTTGGGCTGTGTGTAGCTCTTGGGTAGCGCCCTGTAGCTGGAGCCCAACCTCTTACAGGAAGCGTAGTCAATCTCCATGGCCATGCCCTCTGTGGTCCTCTCCTTGGGAAAGCTCTCGATGTGGCTGGACTCTCTGTAGCCCAGGAAGTTTTTGAACCAGGAGAACAGCTCTGGGAATTTTCTGCAGATTACATTCCAGAATGGGTGTTAGATGGGCGGAAAAATATCAGGATGAATAACAAAGCTTGTATTTTCACATGCCGTTAACGAACAAGGCCATCTATTTTTTATGTAACATTTTAATTGGACCTTTATTTAACTAAGCAAGTCAGTTAAAAACAAATTCTTATTTAGAATGACAGCCTACCTGGGAACAGTGGGTTAACTGCCTTGAACAGGGGCAGAATTACGTATTTTTACCTTGTCAGCTCGGGATTCGATCCAGCAACCTTTCAGTTACTAGGCTACCTGCCTCTAACCACTAGGCTACCTGCCTCTAACCACTAGGCTACCTGCCTCTAACCACTAGGCTACCTGCCTCTAACCACTAGGCTACCTGCCTCTAACCACTAGGCTACCTGCCTCTAACCACTAGGCTACCTGCCTCTAACCACTAGGCTACCTGCCTCTAACCACTAGGCTACCTGCCTCTAACCACTAGGCTACCTGCCTTCCCCGAGCTGACAATGTATAGGAGGCCAATAATAGGAATAGAGAAGGATGCCTATAGCTTTTTAGATCATGAACATGGACATTCATTTTGCCTAAGAACAAACATATTAGCAACACCTTTTTGACATGCTCGGAGTGTCAGAGTTTTATACTACCGACTCAGCCTGATCTTGAGAGGCTGGTGGCCCTGTTAACTCTACTCATCTGCTGTAGCATGACTGAATTGTCTACACTCCTCACAGCAGAGAAGGTAGTTGCAACAGCTATGCAGCGCGTCCTGTAGTCAGGCTGATAAATTGTGCAAAGTTTTTTAAATGGTTGTTTGGCGCAGGTGATAGTTGCTTAAAGCTTACCCCAGGAATGGCAGCACTAGCTGCACAAGCTCTGCACGAGAAATCACTTCCTGGTTAAAGATGAGCAGACACCGCAGGAAGTTGTCATAGGCCTCAGAGCTCCGGAGGGCTTTCCTCACCTATGAGAAGAAAGCAGCTCTGTAAATACACACTTCAACACACACTGAATTACTTTACAATTGGGTTAGGTGGACAGCATCTCAACACAACCAGGCAATTCATTCATTCATGTTCAGTTGGAACAGAATAAATCATTTCTATAGGTGTCATTCGTATAGATCACATTTTATGTTATTGTATAACATTCACATTAGGTTTAAAACAAAATTGCAGAAGGACCTTTTCAAAGAAGAGAGATTCTGTGCCGATGCTGTGTTTGCTGGCCTCAGCCATGGCATGGTCTTTCCCCAACATCTTGGGTTTCTTCTGCAAGGGTGGGAAAGAAAAGAATTGAGCGTAAATAAGGACTACATTACCACTGACATGGTAGACCAATTAACTGATACAGGGACAGAGGCTTCAGAGGTATATTACAGTTCTACGGTAAATAAGAGAAGCTAAAAAATAAGGTAAAAATCCCACATTTAAAGAGTTGACAGATCTATGGGACGCTTTAGTCAAAAGTATACCATTCTAAGCTGTCTGAACAGTATTACAACTGTTACTACTGATAACTAGTTTCTTAATAACCGCATGTCTGACAACTATGGTTACAAAGCTACCGGTAATCTATCGGAATCTTCAGTCATTTTGGTAATTAACAGGTAATCTATGGTAATTTATACTTGAATAACTTTTTTTTTAAATGCACACATATATATATATATATATATATATATATAGTATTCATTTGTTATATCTGTGTCCATATTGTCCATTAGCTTCTAGTGGATAGACCATATGGTTCAAGAGAAAATAGCCTAATTAATGAAAAAAGTAAATCTAATCAACAATGAAATTATTCTCAATTATTTACTCTTTCAAAACTGCTACCAGTTTGGCGACAAAACGTTTACATACAAAGGCTTGAGACTGTCAACGAGAGGGCGCTAGTTTACCTTGACGGGAGGCGTGGCGCCCGCTCCAGAATGCCTCCGGATTGGACAGCCGTTCTGGTTGAGCCGCTGCTTGTTGTTCATCAAGGGCCTCTTGACCGTGGTGCCGTGGTCGTTGCGCACCGACTCCGCCCGGTCGGCCGTGGTCTTGCTCAGCAGCTGGAGAAAAGGGGGACAACTCTGGATCAGAGATAAACGTGAGAGTTTAAGATAGGCAACATCTGTGTAGATCTGCACAGAACATACAACTTTTACATCAAACTGAAAGGCATTATCAGTGCATCTTGATCATGCACCCTGTCTGAGTCACATGATGTAGTAAATAAAACAGGTGGTATTAGTCATATGAAAATAACAATACGATATGACAGTGGCCAAGTTTGTAATTCAATGACCTCACATAGTTTAAACTCAACTTCTATCATTCTGAAATAACATCTCAGGTGAAGGAAGCATTATCTCTTGCAATAGAGCACTATTTTAGTGTGGACGTGAAACACTCACCACTGAACTGTTGGCGTCCGGTAAGAACTGTCCGAACTCCGAGAGCAGGTCTTCCTGGTTCTTGAAGAGCCGTGCCACCTGAGCGTACACCTCCTGCTCTGTTAATGCCGGAGTGTAGTTCCCCCCCGCCTCCTTCGCGTTTCGCTGCTCCTTCTGCAAAAGCAGCAATCAGACCACTGGTTACAGACTACACCGAGAACTTCAATCAGACCACTGGTTACAGACTACACCGAGAACTTCAATCAGACCACTGGTTACAGACTACACCGAGAACTTCAATCAGACCACTGGTTACAGACTACACCGAGAACTTCAATCAGACCACTGGTTACAGACTACACCGAGAACTTCAATCAGACCACTGGTTACAGACTACACCGAGAACTTCAATCAGACCACTGGTTACAGACTACACCGAGAACTTCAATCAGACCACTGGTTACAGACTAATCAGACCACTGGTTAGAACTTCAATCAGACCACTGGTTACAGACTACACACGAGAACTTCAATCAGACCACTGGTTACAGACTTCAATCAGACCACTGGTTACAGACTACACCGAGAACTTCAATCAGACCACTGGTTACAGACTACACCGAGAACTTCAATCAGACCACTGGTTACAGACTACACCGAGAACTTCAATCAGACCACTGGTTACAGACTACACCGAGAACTTCAATCAGACCACTGGTTACAGACTACACCGAGAACTTCAATCAGACCACTGGTTACAGACTACACCGAGAACTTCAATCAGACCACTGGTTACAGACTACACCGAGAACTTCAATCAGACCACTGGTTACAGACTACACCGAGAACTTCAATCAGACCACTGGTTACAGACTACACCGAGAACTTCAATCAGACCACTGGACTTACCACTGGTTACAGACTACACCGAGAACTTCAATCAGACCACTGGTTACAGACTACACCACTGAGAACTTCAATCAGACCACTGGTTACAGACTACACCACCAGAACTTCAATCAGACCACTGGTTACAGACTACACCGAGAACTTCAATCAGACCACTGGTTACAGACTACACCGAGAACTTCAATCAGACCACTGGTTACAGACTACACCGAGAACTTCAATCAGACCACTGGTTACAGACTACACCAAGAACTTCAGACCACTGGTTACAGACTACACCAAGAACTTCAATCAGACCACTGGTTACAGACTACACCAAGAATTAACCATGGATGACATAATAGGGTCAATGTAAATAACATTACATATATGTATTTATTTAACAAGGCAAGTCAGTTAACATTCTTATTTACAGTGATGACCTACACCAGCCAAACCCTAACCAGGACGACACTGGGCCAGGGCGGCGCACAATCAGAATGATCTGAATTTCCTTCCTCTAAAGTTTCTTTCTGCAATTATTATCCAGTACATCTCTGGTTCTTGTATCCCTGTTCCCAGAAAGTGACCAGGGAGACCACACAAAGGGCACCACTGCCCCGTCGGCAGTTTCGTTATAGCACTGGAATGGAACCTCAAGTTCATATTGAATGGTGACCCAGGTTACGAACAGATCTCTGTGTGTACACTGTCTTTTGTATATCTTGTTGTTTACACTGAAAATAAAACACCCTTCAGAAAGAAGCCAGATTCATTGAATGAAATGCTTTGTGTGGGGCAGTTCTCGCGCTGTGTTTTTACCTGGTAAGTGTGCAGGATCTCCAAGAAGGCTTTGTAGATGTCGGGCTGCCCCTGGAAGCGGTTCTTGATCTTGTTGACGTAGTTGATGGCGTGGTTGAACTCCACAGGCTGGTTGTTCTGCAGGGGAGGCCCGCTGGAAGGGGTGCTGCTCACCGGGGCGTGGGACTGGACCGAGGGGGACCGTGGGGAGGCGTAGGATGGGATTGATGGGTTGGGTTGGCTAGTCGGGGTCAGGGCAGGAGACTGCATCGGCTGTGGGGGGAAAAGGAGATCGACAATGAGTTGCCTCCAAATATGAAATATACACTACCATTCAAAAGTTTGCGGTCACAGAAATGTCCTTGTTTTTTTTTTACAGAAAAGCAATTTTTTGTGTGCATTAAAATATCAAATTAAGCCGAAATACAGCGTAGACATTGTTAATGTTGTAAATGACTATTGTAGCTGGAAACAGCTGATTTTTAATGGAATGTCTACATAGGTCCATTATCAGCAACCATCACTCCTGTGTTTCAATGGCACGTTGTGTTAGCTAATCCAAGTTAATCTTTCAAAAAGGCTAATTGATCAGTAGAAACCCTTTTGCAATTATGTTAGCACAGCTGAAAACTGTTGTTCTGATTAAAGAAGCAATAAAACTGGCCTTCTTTAGACTAGTTGAGTATCTGGAGCATCAGCATTTGTGGGCTCGATTACGGGCTCAAAAGGGCCAGAAACAAAGACCTTTCTTCTGAAACTCGTCAGTCTATTCTTATTCTGAGAAATGAAGGCTATTTCATGTGAGAAATTGTCAAGAAACTGAAGATCTCGTACAACACTTTGTACGACTCCCTTCACAGAACAGTGCAAAATGGCTCTAAACAGAATAGAAGGAGTGGGAGGCCCCGGGGCACAACTGAGCAAGAGGACAAGTACATTAGAGTGTCTAGTTTGAGAAACAGACTCCTCAAGTCCTCAACTGGCAGCTTCATTAAATAGTACCCGCGAAACACTAGTCAACGTCAACAGCGAAGAGGCGACTTCGGGATGCTGGCATTCTAGGCAGAGTTGCAAAGTAAAAGCCAGATCTCAGACTGGCCAATAAAAATAAAAGATTAAGATGGGCAAAAGAACACAGACACTGGACAGAGGAACTCTGCCTAGAAGGCCAGCATCCCGGAGTAGCCTCTTCTGTTGACGTTGAGACTGGTGTTTTGCAGGTACTATTTAATGACGCTGCCAGTTCAGGACTTGTGAGGCGTCGGTTTCTCAAACAAGAAACCCTAATGTACTTGTCCTCCTGCGCAGTTGTGCACCGGGGCCTCCCATTCCTATTTCTATTCTGGTTAGGGCCAGTTTGCGCTGTTCTGTGAAGGGAGTAGTACACAGCGTTGTATGAGATCTTCAGTTTCTTGGCAATTTCTCACGTGGAATAGCCTTCATTTCTCAGAACAAGAATAGACTGATGAGATTCAGAAGAAAGTACTTTGTTTCTGGCCAGTTTGAGCCTGTAATTGAACCCACAAATGCTAATGCTCCAGGCCAGTTTTATTGCTTCTTTAATCAGAACAGTTTTCAGCTGTGCTAACAATTTCAAAAGGGATTTCTAATGACCAATTAGCCTTTTAAAATGATTAACTTGGATTAGCTAACACAACGTGCCATTGGAACACAGGAGTGATGGTTGTTGATAATGGATCTCTGTACGCCTATGAAGTTATTCCATTAAAAACCAGCCGTTTCCAGCTACAAGAGTAATTTACAACATTAACAATGTCTACACTGTTTCTGATCAATTTTATGTTATTTTAATGGACAAAAAAAAGGTGCTTTTCTTTCAAAACCAAGGAAATTTCTAAGTGACCCCAAACTTTTGAATGGTAGTGTACATCAGCACATAACAATAAAACAGTTGAATAATATATTTGACATACGCAACAAAACAGTAATAAGTAAATGAATACATGTTCACATAACAAATGAAGAAATAAGCCAATGACTTGTGGTTCCACTCTCCAATAGGAAACTAAACACACAGAAACAAAGAACTTGAGAAGAGGTTCTTGCACAGAATGACACAACAAAGGAAAGGGGTCTTAGTGAGCTGGAACCTTGCTGGTCTTGGCCGGTGTAGGCTGTGTGGGTAGAGCGGTGCTGGCTGTGGCGGTGCTGGTGGGGGGTCCACTGGGCAGCTGCAGGGCCTGGTGATGATGGGGCACCGGCTGGCTGGGTGGCCCCGTAACGGGGAGGTTCTGGACAGAGATGCCGTGTGGGGTGATGTAGTGGATCTGCCCTGGCGTGGTCACGTTGACCTGCTCGTTGGTCTGGACCTCGATCTTGTAGCCCGGCGGCAGGAAGGTGTTGAATCCCATGATGAGGTCTGGGTGGCCCTTGAAGAGCTGGGAGACACGGCTGATCACACCTGGAGTGTCGATGCTGTGAAAGTAAATGTGTGTGTTTAAGATTGACTAAATGGTAGTTAGACTGTGCAGAATCACTGATCTACAAAATCACCTTGCTTCTCAAATAACTACTAATTATGTGATCAAGATTAGTGATTCCCCACCTCGCCTTGCTCAAACTGATCCCCTCAAACACATGGAATATCTTCCTGCAGCAAGAGTTCACAGCTTACATGGATGTTTACAGTGTTTGCTTAGAAAAACAAACTAAATTGTAACTGACCTCTGTGACTTGAACTCTTTCATGATGTCAAGGAAGTCGTTGTAGACTTGAGGCTGATTCCCAAACTGCAGTTTCACTTGGTCCAAGTAGGACAGAGCATCTTCAACCTACAAACACAGTTATGCCAGTCAAACAATGTTTTCAAAGGTATAAGGAGATGAAGTGGGCATTGATCAAGATAATGAAAACATCCCAACGAGCTCCATACTTTAATTGTTGACTAGTCTCATTGCTGCATTATCTACTAGTGATGGGTTGGGGGGGGGCTCAATACAGTTACACATAGGATATATCATCCAACATAATATCCCTATCATTTTGACAATATCCCAATATTATTTTTGCACTAAGTTGGCTGAACCACCTTAAAAAAAAAAAAGGTATTTAACCTTTATCTAACTAGGCAAGTCAGTTAAGAACAAATTCTTATTTACAATGATGGCCTACCCCATCCAAACCCTCCCCTAACCAGGAAGATGCTGGGCTAATTGTGCACCACCCTATGGGACTCTGATCACGGCTGGTGGTGATACAGCCCGGAATGGAACCCGGGTCTGTAGTGATGCAGTGCCTTAGACCGCTGCTCCATTCTGGATCCCTATACTCCAGTACTTCTCCTTCATAGCTTGTTTTCAGCACTTTTATTTCCATGACTGATCAAAACTAATTTTCCCATGGCTCTCGTCCCTCTGCAGCAGTCATACAGTGAGCAATGTTTGTAACGTGGAATAGCAATTCAATAACAGAATACATATAGAATCGCAATACATATCGGTACCTAAGTATGGTGATGATATTGTATCCCTGGCAACTCCCAGCCCGATTATCTACCATGCTTTGAAATCAACAGGTCCTAATTGAGTCCATCATACCTCCACGTTATTCTGTATTTAGTACATGTGCTTATTTTGATCTCTTTTGTACATTCAATAAAATGTATACATATGAAAAATGCACCTTGAGTCGCTGGAACTGGGCACCCTGTGAGGGGGCCATAGGGGCCAAAGGATGGGCATGGCTCTGGACCACCGCAGCCCCCTGTGATTGGACAGCTGGACTGTGGGGGTGGGGCCCGACAAGTGCAGCGGGACTAGAGGCATGTCCATGGCCACTGGAGTTCTGGGGCATTGTGGGAACCTGGAGGACAAGATTCAGTCAAATATCAGCATTCTGCCTATGGTAAAATAGTAAACAAAGCCTTGAAAAAGGCAAATACAGAAACTACAGTTTGCTGGTTAATTGGCACTAATAAATGAATGCATTGTAGAATCTAGCAAAATTATTATTTTCTGTGCAACATGCTCTCATCTAGATTAAAGAGATATGACAACAGTTCCCATACCTGGTAACCCTGGGGGATGGAGTATTGGATGCCGGGGGAAGGCTGCATGTTGTCGGTGACGGCCTCGTACACGGCTGGGGCTAGGACGCGGTGCTGGAAGCCCTCCGCAGTACCCGGGACTGGGGGGCGACGCTGCTGCTGGGACGCAAATACTGGTTCCTGATCCTCCGCACGCCGCTTCATTGTATATTCATACTCAAAAGAGCTAGGAGGCACAGGTACAACACAGTTAACATTTAGGCATATTTGATTGATAAATCGATAGTCACCCTGACACAACTGCGAATTTCAAGATGGATACATTCATTTAGCACATTTCAGACTCTGTGGCACACATTTATGGGATTCTCCAGTGTCTGTCTCACCCACTACTAGTGGCTATATTTCAAAAAAATGTGATGATATGAACGTTATTGTGATCACTTTGGAGGGAGAGTGGTAAAGCCCCCCCCAACAAGGCTGGAGAATTCAGTACGTCACAAAGAAGGATGTTTGACCAGAATATGAGCTAGAATTCACATTGACTGCTTTAGTGGACAATACATAGATTTCTATGTAGCTAACTACAGTGTGTAGGGACGAGGGACGCATTGGCAAGATACCGACTGGACAACGTTATTCAACCATTTATCTAGCTAGCGTGCTTGCTAAGATAACTAGGAAGTAACGTTACTCTGATCACTCAAGATGGTAAACCAACATATGGAATATGGCTAGGGAACACATCCATAAGTCTAATCCAATTAAATGCATGTTTCTTATTTAGCGGTGGCGACACGTCCCAAAGACAATCCACAAGCTAACAGTGAGATGTTAACTGGCTAGCGGTTAGCTTCTAAACCAGCCATAAGACCTGCCCATTCCCCTCCCCCTCTGCCAAGAGAGGGCCTGACGCCATCCACTGCTAGCGGAGTCGTGCGCGCCCGAACTTGTGTGGCTAAATGTACGAGCGTGTCAGGTCAAATAATGTGCAGAGTACTGTTAACTATTTGCCTTTTCATTTTTAACTAACGCGTTAGCCTTAGCTATCGTAATAACGAAAATTTCAATTAAAAATAGATTTCAGTTAACGTTAGCTAACAAGGGATGGTTGACTTCCCGGTGGTCTTTTTAGTAAGCTACTGCTAGCAACACATTGTGGCTTTACGCTAACCAGCCATGTTCGAACGTCATCATCATGAAACCCAGTGATTCGACTAACGTTAGGTAGCACAACAACTGTCCTTGCTAACATTATCTCAATACTGTAGCAAATACTGTTTTTCGCTGGATAAATGTGTTTTTCACGATTAGCTAGTTACAGTCGTTAATTTGTCCGAATCCTGTCTAAATGTTTAGCTAGCCAACTACTGTTGTACGATGCTGTTCACTAGCTCATGGAACTACTGTAGCTAGCTAATCGTCAAAAACACATTAGCCAGCGAACATTAGCGACATTTTCGATATGCTAAAGCAGGCATCGTTAATGTTTAAAGACTCAGTCTGCCAGCAGAAAGATAACATTTTCTGAGTTGTATTTATGCATCTGTCTGACAAGGTTATGTAGCAACTTGCAGTAACAGCACGTAGCTAGCGCCATTTAGTTTTGCTTCAAATGGGCTTAGTTAGCTAGCTAACGTTAGCTTGAGAGATAAAACTCACCTCAACTGACTGAGACCAATAACAACTTGTCGAACCAAATTTGGATTTTCTCAGTCAAATGACAAAAATTCGCCAGTTAAACCGTATCAAGATTGAGGGTGCATATTCCAATTGAAATGTCAAAGAAGAACTGCCCCTGCTAGCAAACCCGCTAACAACAATCCCTGTGGCTAGTACGCTCCTTGAACAGAGGCGTGGCTCCAATGAGGGCGGCTAGTCTCCTCCCATTCTAAATGATAATTGGCAACTCTTCAACAGAGGAAACAATAGCAACGGAACTTCATTGGTCAGATTTCCAGTCACTCAGATCAGGGAAAAAATGTTTACTTACAGGCATTTTTAGACCTCCGCAAACTTTTTTTTTTTTTTACCATTGACTACAAAATATCATATATAGAACCATAAACTCGATGATAATGTAAGAAATATAGCTACTGTACCTGTATGAACATAATACGCTACTTTGTGCCTTGTCGTATCTTGACACGGGGATACAGCACAACCGCATAAACACACCAATTCATGCATAGGTGTTATAGTGCTCAACGACTTCATAAGCACAACATATAGTATTTATGAACCAGACTATAGATGCTTCACAAATCAGTTATAACCAAAGCAATACTATAAAAGGTGCTTACTTCTGGTGCTTTTCCAAATGGTAAATTACATGTTCTTACGAATGACTTCGGAGAATCTGGTCAGAGGGTTTATGTTTCATAGGTATAAAATGTTTGAATTAAGTGAAATTCATGAGGATTAACACTATTTCAGCCAGCGGTAGTAGGAGACCAATACGCCTTTTTGTGACCAACTGCGTATCAGACCTGGTTTGTCCTTGCACCTGAAGACTGATAGCCAGAAGAACTAAAGCCCCAGCAGGAGTCGTCTTTGTGCGTACAAAAGCACGATCTATGTTTGTAGTAAACGTGGGGCGGGAGTAGTATCAATAATATTGATTAGTTAAGACCGGGTTACTGTAATGATGTGACAACTGTTGATGGCTTTATAAATACATTTGATCGAATTTGATTGGTATTCATTATGAGTTATTAGAAAGGTTGTTGAAAAAAAAACTTTGAAAACCTTTCAATTTCACTTAACAGTGGAGGAAACTCTTGTAAATATGTGTCAACGGCAGTTTAAAAATAAAATCGAGTATAATTTGCTAATTGCAGGATAATTTTACTCAACCCCCCCATATTCATTAGTCCACTTTTGATACATTCCCACAAAAGTGTGCATGCCAACATCCAATTAAGATATACTACACTGCTCAAAAAAATAAAGGGAACACTTAAACAACACAATGTAACTCCAAGTCAATCACACTTATATGAAATCAAACTGTCCACTTAGGAAGCAACACTGATTGACAATACATTTCACATGCTGTTGTGCAAATGGAATAACAACAGGTGGAGATTATAGGCAATTAGCAAGACACCCCCAATAAAGGAGTGGTTCTGCAGGTGGTGACCACAGACCACTTCTCAGTTCCCATGCTTCCTGGCTGATGTTTTGGTCACTTTTGAATGCTGGCGGTGCTTTCACTCTAGTGGTAGCATGAGACGGAGTCTACAACCCACACAAGTGGCTCAGGTAGTGCAGCTCATCCAGGATGGCACATCAATGCGAGCTGTGGCAAGAAGGTTTGCTGTGTCTGTCAGCGTAGTGTCCAGAGCATGGAGGCGCTACCAGGAGACAGGCCAGTACATCAGGAGACGTGGAGGAGGCCGTAGGAGGGCAACAACCCAGCAGCAGGACCGCTACCTCCGCCTTTGTGCAAGGAGGAGCAGGAGGAGCACTGCCAGAGCCCTGCAAAATGACCTCCAGCAGGCCACAAATGTACATGTGTCTGTTCAAACGGTCAGAAACAGACTTCATGAGGGTGATATGAGGGCCAGACGTCCACAGGTGGGGGTTGTGCTTACAGCCCAACACCGTGCAGGACGTTTGGCATTTGCCAGAGAACACCAAGATTGGCAAATTCGCCACTGGCACCCTGTGCTCTTCATTGATGAAAGCAGGTTCACACTGAGCACATGTGACAGACGTGACAGAGTCTGGAGACGCCGTGGAGAACGTTCTGCTGCCTGCAACATCCTCCAGCATGACCGTTTTGGTGGTGGGTCAGTCATGGTGTGGGGTGCCATTTCTTTGGGGGGCTGCTCAGCCCTCCATGTGCTCGCCAAAGGTAGCCTGACTGCCATTAGGTACCGAGATGAGATCCTCAGACCCATTGTGAGACCATATGCTGGTGCGGTTGGCCCTGGGTTCCTCATAATACAAGACAATGCTAGACCTCATGTGGCTGGAGTGAGTCAGCAGTTCCTGCAAGAGGAAGGCATTGATGCTATGGACTGGCCCGCCCGTTCCCCAGACCTGAATCCAATTGAGCACATCTGGGACATCATGTCTCGCTCCATCCACCAACAGACTGTCCAGGAGTTGGCGGATGCTTTAGTCCAGGCCTGGGAGGAGATCCCTCAGGAGACCATCCGCCACCTCATCAGGAGCATGCCCAGGCGTTGTAGGGAGGTCATACAGGCACGTGGAGGCCACACACACTACTGAGCCTCATTTTAAGGACATTACATCAAAGTTGGATCAGCCTGTAGTGTGGTTTTCCACTTTAATTTTGAGTGTGACTCCAAATCCAGACCTCCATGGGTTGATCAATTTGATTTCCATTGATCATTTTTGTGTGATTTTGTTTTCAGCACATTCAACTATGTAAAGAAAAAAGTATTTAATAAGAATATTTCATTCATTCAGATCTAGGATGTGTTATTTTAGTGTTCCCTTTATTTTTTTGAGCAGTGTACTTCAAGTCAGTCTTTATGCGTGTTCTCAAATGTTATTTGGGCATCTTACCTAAAAAAAATATTGTGGAACTAGTTACAAACACAATCAGCGCTTTTGTATGTAAAAATGTGTAAAATATAGTTGCCCAAATAATAATTTATAGCTGAATGAACATATGAGACAAGTTGAGAAAATTTTAAATTGACTGAATTCTTGTCAAATTGGAGCTAAGTTTGAGTAATTTTTTGTTGTTCAGGTCACACTTGGACCGAAAAGTTGAGTAAACAAAAAAAATGCTGTGGAACCAGTTACTTAATAATAATTAGTTGAAACTAGATTTTATTTATATTTTTTACAGTGCATGCATGACCAGGTCAAATTTTAAACAATTACTTTATGTTCATTTCCAGGATTACATTTTGAACAGGATTTTTGGACGAAAATAGTTATAAACAGCAGTTAAAAATAGCTAAATCTCAGACACACCAGTAAGATTGTCAAACGTTTGCCTGGTAAAATTGTCAAACATTTGCCTCCCGACTGTATTTAGAAACTCTGAACAGCGTCGGCAGTCACTCTTTTGTGATCACATAACAAAGACCTTGGAAGTCGTCACACACTCAGACTTTTAAAATACTCCAAACCAGAAGGTGGCAGTAGCTTTGTTTGGCAATGCATATCCGTGCGTCTTGTTTATGGTCTAGATTACCAGACATCTGTGTTTATGTTGCTACTAGCCAGATGGCCACAGCTAGATAACTACCTAGCAAGGTGAAGAAGAAACAATTGTATTCACTCTCCATAATCCCAAAGTACCAGCCCATAGCCAAAAGTGTAGCTAGCTAACGTTTGGTAGCTAAAGTTAGGCAGCTAACTGCACAACTCGGCAACTAACACAGGCAGCTGTTTCATGGACACTAGCGAATCCATTGTTATTTACATACAATGTCAATACTAACTACAGTGGTTGGTTAGCTAGCTTGGGGGAATAATTGAGTATTGTGTCTATGCACTTAGTTTCCATCCCATAGCCTACATTGCATATGAAGTGTGACTGGCTCATCCGAGGATGTGCGGAAAACTGCCCTCTTTCCTTTTTTTCCGTTGTTGGCTCCCCAACGTGGGGGTTGGTGCTCTCTGATTGGGTTTCCACTAGTTACCGCAAAGTCCAAAATTGTCTACATCATAAAAATTAATGAAAACAAACATTTGCTTTCTGGTCTTAATTTAAGGTTATGGTTAGGCATAATGTTAGCAGTGTGGTTAAGTTTAGGTTTAAAATCACATTTTAGGTTTATGACTTTGTGGCTGTGGTAACTAATGACGAATCTCTGATTGGCTCAAAATCAAGTTGTTGGCCACTGACTAGAAGCCGTAGGTTCCTCGCTACCAGGTTGGCACGCAGCAGCTACCGCTTTTGCTCTAGCAAGAGAAGGAATGCCACCCGCTGTGATAAGTACCTTTCAGCAGTGAGATTCTCGGTGTTTCGTGCTTTACATGCACAAATTTCGAGTTTTGATGCAATGTAAGTCTACCAATGTCCTCAGAGAAAATGTAGAAACCACCATGGGGAGTTTTACTGTACAAAATGATTATCTTGAAAAACGACCCATTCAATGTAAGAAGTGTGTCATATCATTAATTCCATTGGCTTCTTATGATGTAAATTAGTATGCAGTAATTCAGGAGAGCTACAATTTAACAACATTGGAATTATAAGCCTTGCTCTCTTCAGTGATGAAGCAGGCCTTGAAGTAAGACATGAATGACAGCCAAGACCACGCCCACTGCCATGTTTGAGTCCTCAGTCGGAGCTAGAGTAGGAGAAAGTAGAGGAGAGAATCCAATTGAGGGTAAATATCACTGGTTAGTTCTACTTTATTGGTGAGTGCTAGTCATCTTTTCCCTATCGGTTGGAATACTGCTGGGCTAAAGCCCCCAAAGATAAATAGAAGCTACGGGACTGAGCTGAGCCTGTTTACAAATCCTACCATTTGAGGCTGTTGTAGTTGGTGCTGCTGTTGCAGTAATGGTACCAGTGGGGGTGGTTGCTGGGACCACAGTGGTAGTTGCCAGTGCAGCGGTGGTGGGTACGAGGCTAACAGGGCCGGAGCGGACGGTGTAGCTCCTGGTCAGCACGTTGTCAACCATTACCTTGTTGCTGCTGGCCCTGTCACACTGATCAGGACACTTTTGAGAGGGCCTCGTGGTGACACAGAGATACACTGTACACTCCACGTGCATCTGCAGACGACAAGAGACACGATCAACTACACATGCAACACTTGTACTACTGATTGTTACACTATATGTGATCATATAGGCTAGCGTCGTTAGAGAGAGTCGGACCCAAGACCACAAAAATCTTGGAGAAACATATTGTGAGAATTTGAAATAAGCATTATACACATTTGATGGCCTTTCAGATGGACATATACTGGTATTCAAACAGAGCTGAAAGGGACAAACACATAGTGGCAGACTGACACATGGATTGAAGTGGATAAATCAGTAATAACAATAATAAAACATGTTTTAAATTAAATATTATAAACTGGGAATGCTGATTGCCTGACAGCTGTGGTATATCAGACCGTATACCACAGGTATGACAAAAATTAATTTTTACTGCTCTAATTACATTGGTAACCAGTTTATAATAGCAATAAGGAACCTCTGTTGTTTGTGGTATATTTTTTTACCTTTATTTAACCAGGCAAGTCAGTTAAGAACAAATTCTTATTTTCAATGACGGCCTAGGAACAGTGGGTTAACTGCCTGTTCAGGGGCAAAACGACAGATTTGTACCTTGTCAGCTCGGGGGTTTGAACTTGCAACCTTCCGGTTACTAGGCCAACGCTCTAACCACTAGGCTACCCTGCCGCCAATATACCACAGCTAACGACTGAATCCAGGCACTCTGCGTTGCGTTGTGCATAAGAACAGCCCTTAGCCTTGGTATATTGGTCATATAGCACAACCCCTTGTGCATTATTGCTTAAGTATGGGATATAGGCACTAGTTAGTTTATTTATTTTTAGTCCCTGGGCTTTAGCTCAACTGGATAGTCATGTTGGCAGGTTCCGGATGCCCGAGAGACAAATGGGAGCACCCTTCATATCCCCGAAGAGAGATACATGGCCAGAAAGACACACCGTGGTTCCTTTAGTTTTGATAGTGCTCAGGTTGATTCGGTATACCCTGACAGTGGGGGTTGAAGTCAGAATCTCCAGGGTTCCATTTCCAGCTGAACACCTGAGAAAGAAGGAAGACATTTCATGTTTTTAATGTAGGTGAGAGAAGCGGTTTCAAAACAGAGGCAATCACAGTAAACTATCCATTTCATAGCGACTTGACAAATTGCTACCACCTCAACTGAGTTAAATGGACAGTTTTCTGAAATTCCATGCATTGTTCAGTTCATATGGCTTATTGTAGAGCTTGTATTAAGAACCCAAGTACTCCATTTGGGGTAATAAAAAACAATTAAGATTGGGTAAAAATGTCAGAAAACTATCACTGACCCCTGATCCAGGATACAGTGGCTGTCAGCCATGTCTTCTGTCTCGGACTCCATGCACTTGCCCACCATCAGCTCTGCCCTGTCCAGAGAGGTGTTGGAGAACACATGCAGGTCCAGTGTGTCCAGCCTGCTCGCGGTGCGGACCGACGTCTCTCGGCGGACACGCTGCGAGAAAGGGAGGAGGTGGCGGAACTTGGGGATTTTAGTTCTGTTAGCCATGGGCCCCTCCCCAGGCCGGTAGAACTCCAACCAGAACTTGATGATGCCGAAGGTCTCCTGCTCCGACGGCATGTTGATGGCGTACCGCGGGCCCTTGGCCTCGACGCCGGGGAAACGGCAGGCGAGCGACATAATCAGGGTGGGCTGCCGACTGATGACAGTGTTGCGTACACTTCGCAGGGTGTTGGTGTAAACCATCTCTGAACCAGAGTGCTGAGGAGAAAAGGAACAGGATCATGTGTGGATATTCTGGTTCGTTCACACATCACAGCAGACAGTCTGTTAAAACGGATTTATGGAAGGAGCAGTGGCGTGCATTCATGTATGCAAAGGGAAGCCAGGCTTCCTCAAAAAACTGACCAAGAAAAAAACATATAAAATGATTTATCTTTCATCTGAGTTTCATAATTTTCCTTCAATTCGCAAGAGGCTGAACGTTCTGTATCTCACCGGTGAAAGCATCCGAGCGAGCGAAACAGCACTCCTCTGACTCTGTATGTGTAGCCCATCTACCTGATGCTGTCTGGTTAAAAAAAGTATAACATTGTTGCCGCCCGTAGTATTAAACGCAAGGGAAACCAGCAAGCATTTGGTCTCCCTTGATTAAAAAAAAAAGTATAAAATGATAGCCAATCAGCGTTGAGCTAAACTGAGTGAGCTCAAAACTGTGAATGGTCCAGGCACACCAAAAATAAAAGGTCCAGAGAGGCCAGTTTGGAATTGGCTTCACACCAATCACATCACATCGAGAGCAAAACGTTATTGACAGAAAAAAATGGGTTTGTTGCATCTTGTTGCACTGTTGTCCTCGAGTGGCTAGCTAGCTAGCTAAAATTGTCCCGTTCTTAAATTAGCCATAGATGAAGATAGAGATTTGGACTTGTAGTTTTACTTAATTATCCTTACTGGCCAATGATTATAACAGTGATTCTTATCCAACCAACCATACATTGTGTCCCCGGCCTGAGAGCATGGAAGTTCAATATGTAGCTAAATGTAGTAGGCTAATGTTAACTAGCTGGCTCATCATTACATGAAAGTTAGGCTAGCGAGCAAGTATTTTAGTCAGGTAGCCTAGGACAACAAAAACTAAAAGCATGTACTGTATGACAGAATCATAGACTGTTTCGTCAACATGAGAGGAGGATGGCATTGACATTTCTCTGCAAGTAGGCTGGGTCAACATGTTTTTTCTACTTGCAAGAACACATACAGTTGAAGTCGGAAGTTTACATACACTTAGGTTGGAGTCATTAAAACTAGTTTTTCAACCACTCCACAAATTTCTTGTTAACAAACTATAGTTTTGGCAAGTCGGTTAGGACATCTACTTTGTGCATCTATTTTTCCAACAATTGTTTACAGACAGATTATTTCACTTATAATTCACTGTATCACAATTCCAGTGGGTCAGAAGTGTACATACACTAAGTTGACTGTGCCTTTAAACAGCTTGGAAAATTCCAGAAAATGATGTCATGGCTTTAGAAGCTTCTGATAGGCTAATTGACATCATTTGAGTCAATTGGAGGTGTGCCTGTGGATGTATTTCAAGGCCTACCTTCAAACTCAGTGCCTCTTTGCTTGACATCATGGGAAAATCAACAGCAATCAGCCAAGACCTCAGAAAAAATATTGTAGACCTCCACAAGTCTGGTTCATCCTTGGGAGCAATTTCCAAACGCCTGAAGGTACCACGTTCAACTGTACAAACAATAGTACGCAAGTATAAACACCATGGGACCATGCAGCCGTCATACCGATCAGGAAGGAAACACCTTCTGTCTCCTAGAGATGAACGTACTTTGGTGCGAAAAGTGCAAATCAATCCCAGAACAACAGCAAAGGACCTTGTGAAGATTCTGGAGGAAACAGGTACAATATTATCTATATCCACAGTAAAACAAATCTTATATCGACATAACCGGAATGGCTGCTCAGCAAGGAAGAAGTCACTGCTCCAAAACCGCCATTAAAAAAGCCAGACTACGGTTTGCAACTGCACATGGGGACAAAGATCGTACTTTTTGAAGAAATGTCCTCTAGTCTGATGAAACAAAAATATAACTGTTTGGCCATAATGACCGTCGTTATGTTTGGAGGAAAAAGGGGGAGGCTTGCAAGCCAAAGAATACCATCCCAACCGTGATGCACGGGGGTGGCAGCATCATCTTGTGGGGGTGCTTTGCTGCAGGAGGGACTGGTGCACTTCACAAAATAGAGAGCATCATGAGAAGGAAAATTATGTGGATATATTGAAGCAACATCTCAAGACCTCAGTCAGGAAGTTAAAGATTGGTCGTAAATGGGTCTTCCAAATGGACAATGACAACAAGTGTACTTCCAAAGTTGTGGCAAAATGGCTTTAGGACAACAATGTCAAGGTATTGGAGTGGGCATCACAAAGCCCTGACCTCAATCCTATAGAACATTTGTGGGCAGAACTGAAAAAGCGTGTGCAAGCAAGGAGGCCTACAAACCTGACTCAGTTACACCAGCTCTGTCAGGAGGAATGGGCCAAAATTCACCCAACTTATTGTGGGAATCTTGTGGAAGACTACCCAAAATGTTTGACCCAAGTTACACAATTTAAAGGCAATGCTACCAAATACTAACTGAGTGTATGTAAACTTCTGACCCACTGGGAATGTGATGAAAGAAATAAAAGCTGAAATAAATCATTCTCTCTACTATTATTCTGACATTGCACATTCTTAAAATAAAGTGGTGATCCTAACTGACCGAAGACAGGGAATTTTTACTAGGATTAAATGTCAGGAATTGTGAAAAGCTGAGTTTAAATGTATTTGGCTAAGGTGTATGTAAACTTCCGACTTCAACTGTACACACACACACACAAATCAGAACTATGGACAGCCACATCATATTTAGCTTACGTTGATTGGACTAAATTGTTTTTGGTATCTTTAAGTTTTCACTGTATTAGACTAAGCAGGGCTGATTCGATGATGTGGAAATGTTGAAATTGAAATGGTGCTGGAATAGTGGAGGCAGCTCCTACTTTGTTTGCGACTTGCGGTTCTCTGTGGTTCTAAATCAATAGTTGTAACTGCCTTGTTCATCGGCAGAACTACAGATTTTTACCTTGTCAGCTCGGGGATTTGATCTTGCAACCTTTCAGTTACTAGTCCAATGCTGTAACCACTAGGCTACCTGCCGCCCCAACATTACCTTGCTTGACCATGCTGTAGGTCATGTAACTGTTTGTTATATGCACTATGCTTTGTGGACTTCATCGGACAGAGGTTTCTTTCTGGTTTTGTGATGAAACAAAGGTGTGGTTGAATTTATTCTGCCACTGTGTCTTCTTATTGTCTCGGTCTTAGGCCTATATATCACAGTGGCAAGGCATATGAACTAACAGGTTATAGAGCAAACAACGCAATTATCACAACATGTAGGATGTAATATGGCATTTTCTCTCGCTTGGCTTTTCCAGTTATTTTACTCATGCACCACTACTGGGACGGAGCCAATGTAAGTTTTGCATTTGATACAGTGGGCGGAGTCTCGTACCACTCTCTTAGTGCCGCAGCCAGTCAGGGAGATGCGGGCCATCACATGGGTGGAGTTGGACGTGACACTACAGGAAGGATGGTTGAGCTGGAGCTCTGACACAATCAGGTTCTTCAGGGTGGAAATGGGGAGAACCAGATGCATCTCAGTCTCCCCACATGTCAGCTCTGGAAGGAGACTAATAATCATACATGGGACATAGAGCTTTCTAAGGACCCACATTGTATAAATGAAAAGAAAAACGAAATATCAGACTAAACAAAACATGAATAAAGAAGAAAAAGAGTGTGATGTATCAGTGTAATAGGAACCTGGGTTAGGGTTATGGTGAAGAGAGGAGGGATCTGGATAGGAACCTGGGTTAGGGTTATGGTGAAGAGAGGAGGGATCTGGATAGGAACCTGGGTTAGGGTTATGGTGAAGAGGGGAGGGATCTGGATAGGAACCTGGGTTAGGGTTATGGTGAAGAGAGGAGGGATCTGGATAGGAACCTGGGTTAGGGTTATGGTGAAGAGAGGAGGGATCTGGATAGGAACCTGGGTTAGGGTTATGGTGAAGAGAGGAGGGATCTGGATAGGAACCTGGGTTAGGGTTATGGTGAAGAGGGGAGGGATCTGGATAGGAACCTGGGTTAGGGTTATGGTGAAGAGAGGAGGGATCTGGATAGGAACCTGGGTTAGGGTTATAGGAACCTGAAGAGGTGAAGAGGGGGATCTGGATAGGAACCTGGGTTTATGGGTAGGAACCTATTAGGGTTATGAAAGAGAGGAGGGATCTGGGGAACCTCTGGATAGGAACCTGGGTTAGGGTTATGGTGAAGAGAGGAGGGATCTGGATAGGAACCTGGGTTAGGGTTAGGTGAAGAGAGGAGGGATCTGGATAGGAACCTGGGTTAGGGTTATGGTGAAGAGGGAGGGATCTGGATAGGAACCTGGGTTAGGGTTATGGTGAAGAGGGAGGGATCTGGATAGGAACCTGGGTTAGGGTTAGGTGAAGAGAGGGGGATTGGATAGGAACCTGAAGGTGAAGAGGAGGGATCTGGATAGGAACCTGGGTTAGGGTTATGGTGAAGAGGGAGGGATCTGGATAGGAACCTGGGTTAGGGTCTGGATAGGAACCTGAAGGTGAAGAGGGAGGGATCTGGATAGGAACCTGGGTTAGGGTTATGGTGAAGAGAGGAGGGATCTGGATAGGAACCTGGGTTAGGGGTGAAGAGAGGAGGGATCTGGATAGGAACCTGAAGAAGAGGGGGGATCTGGATAGGAACCTGGGTTAGGGTTCGGATAGGAACCTGGGTTATGGGAGGGATCTGAAGGAACCTGGGTTAGGGATCTGGATAGGAACCTGGGTTACCTGGATAGGAACCTGGGTTAGGGTTATGGTGAAGAGAGGGGAGGGATCTGGATAGGAACCTGGGTTAGGGTTATGGTGAAGAGAGGAGGGATCTGGATAGGAACCTGGGTTAGGGTTATGGTGAAGAGAGGAGGGATCTGGATAGGAACCTGGGTTAGGGTTATGGTGAAGAGAGGAGGGATCTGGATAGGAACCTGGGTTAGGGTTATGGTGAAGAGAGGAGGGATCTGGATAGGAACCTGGGTTATGGTGAAGGGTTGGATAGGAACCTGGGTTAGGGTTATGGTGAAGAGAGGAGGGATCTGGATAGGAACCTGGGTTAGAGGTGAAGAGGGGGATCTGGATAGGAACCTGGGTTAGGGTTATGGTGAAGAGAGGAGGGATCTGGATAGGAACCTGGGTTAGGGTTATGGTGAAGAGGAGGGATCTGGAGGAACCTGGGTTAGGGTTATCTGGATAGGAACCCTGGGTTAGGGTTATGGTGAAGAGGGGAGGGATCTGGATAGGAACCTGGGTTAGGGTTATGGTGAAGAGAGGAGGGATCTGGATAGGAACCTGGGTTAGGGTTATGGTGAAGAGAGGAGGGATCTGGATAGGAACCTGGGTTAGGGTTATGGTGAAGAGAGGAGGGATCTGGATAGGAACCTGGGTTAGGGTAAGGGTTAGGGTAGGTCAGCCAGCCAGTCGTGGATATCAACTACACAGTGTGTTCTATACCTGTTCCAGTGGGAAAGGTCTCCATCTGTCCTGGAACAGAAAAAAAGGTGTATATTATGAACATATTTTGTCCAAATATTGCACCTTTACCTCACCCCGCTTTCACCACTGTAAACAACTAAGAAACTCCATCTGTCCTGGAACAGAAAAAAGGTGTATATTATGAACATATTTTGTCACAAATAAACCTTTACCTGTTTCACCACTGTAAACAACAAGAAACGATCCTTTCACCACTGTAAACAACTAAGAAACAATCCTTTCACCATGCTTACTCTTGGACACACACACACACACACACACACACACACACACACACACACACACACACACACACACACACACACACACACACACACACACACACACACACACACACACACACACACACACACACACACACACACACACACAAAGAGTGGAAGAACTGTGATTGTTCTTGTCCTTACTTTGGTAAAGCCACACACATCTGGGTTCAGACTGCAAACTGTGAAGAAAACAGGTTGTGTAAAGTACATCAGACAGGTTGGTTATAACATATGCCAAAACATTATTGGTTGTTGACAAAAAGTTACCTGTTGGTGTTGGCCAGGAAACAAAGGGGCAAAAGAGGGGGGGGCATGTTACTGGGGCTCCGGACCCATGTGAGATTCATGGTGGCTAGGGAACCCTTGGTTTCCAGCGCTGTCCTGAAGAGGCCAGGGGGACCAACCACCACTATTTCTGACACGCTGAAGAAGAGACATACCGCAAACACAGTCAACACAGTAGAAATATGCACAGCAACTGACTAACTTCTCCATTAGAAATCCCTGATGAAAGTTTTGAAAACAACCCGTTTGTAACTTTTACACACAACTGAGAGAGAGAGAGAGACGAGAGAAACATAACACAAAAGGAGGGAAACTCATGGAAAAGTTCAGTAGTATAACACACCTCTAGGTTGAGTAGTATAACACACCTCTAGGTTGAGTAGTATAACACACCTCTAAGTTGAGTAGTATAACACACCTCTAGGTTGAGTAGTATAACACACCTCTCTAGGTTGAGTAGTATAACACACCTCTAGGTTGAGTAGTATAACACACCTCTAGGTTGAGTAGTATAACACACCTCTAGGTTGAGTAGTATAACACACCTCTAGGTTCAGTAGTATAACACACCTCTAGGTTGAGTAGTATAACACACCTCTAGGTTGAGTAGTATAACACACCTCTAGGTTGAGTAGTATAACATACCTCTAGGTTGAGTAGTATAACACACCTCTCTAGGTTGAGTAGTATAACACACCTCTAGGTTGAGTAGTATAACACACCTCTAGGTTGAGTAGTATAACACACCTATCTAGGTTGAGTAGTATAACACACCTCTAGGTTGAGTAGTATAACACACCTCTAGGTTCAGTAGTATAACACACCTCTAGGTTCAGTAGTATAACACACCTCTCTAGGTTCAGTAGTATAACACACCTCTAGGTTGAGTAGTATAACACACCTCTCTAGGTCAGAATGAAAGGTGACAGACACGTTGATCTGCTCATAGGGCAGAACGTAGATGGTGGCTCCCCCTGTTGGTGTCAGTCCTGTAGTGACCGGCTCAGCAGTGCAGCTTGAGGACGCCTCCTCCACTGAAACCAAGAACAAGACAAAAGTTAAGGTTATTTAGTTTTAAACAACTTTCTTTTTAACCTCCTTCAGGTATCATACTGTATATGATTGCTCCTTTTCAAGAACTTTGGGTGTATCTCAATATAAAATGTTCCTACCGGTACATAAATATGGGTAATTCATCCATTACTAACTACTGTGTTGAAATTGTATTTTTCAAGAGCGCTTGATAAATCAATCCCAGGGTGCCTCAGATCAAGACTGAACAACACAGCTACATTATAGAGTCCAGTATGTAGAGTTATTGAGAACAGACCAGCAGAATATACCTGATTCATTTCCCCCTAAAACAGGCCCATCAATAAAGAGAAGACCGCGTGAAATAGTTTGTGTGTGTCAGTCTCACCTGTAAGGGACAGGTGCAGTGGGATGGAACTGAGTGCTTTGGGTTTGTTGGTTTGGGTTTGGCGTGAAAAGTCCTCCACCATCAGCTGCACAGAGTATTGGCCAGCGGACGATTTACCGTTGTACAACAGTGTACACGTCTCCTATGAAGTAGCAATTTAAACAAATTCAACAACGTTTATTTGAAAACAATTGTTCTTTGTTTTCCACAGAGCACATGCCTGAAGCCGAAAGTCTAGCCCTAAAAAAAAAACAAGTCCAACAAATAACTCTAAACTGGTTTAACCTCCCTGCACATTTAGATGGTACATGATGCATCCATAATGACCGATTCCGTTTGATATTTCTCTGGATAGGAATGAAATCCTACACGGTTCTCTTTCTTGCACCTTTTCTTGGCGGTTTGGGGCATCGTAACAGTCACTGCTGTGTGGACCAACACAAAGACACAGAGAAGTTAAGACTCACCTCCTCCATCTTCAGAAAGTTGTACTGGGGGCAGTCAAGGCATTCTCCAAGGTCAGCCTGGGCAAAGCGACAGAGCACTGTGTCCCCATCCAGGTCCTTCACCGTCAGTGGGAAGTGATGTGGGCAGTTCACACGAGCCCTGACACAAGAATACACACTCAGTTAATATCATATGTAACTTAAGAGTTTTTCTCACCACTTTATTATATATATATATTCCTCCTGGCAGCGTCATTAAATAGTACCCGCAAAACACCAGTCTCAACGTCAACAGTGAAGAGGTGACTCCGTGACGCTGGCCTTCAAGGCAGAGTTCCTCTGTCCAGTGTCTGTGTTCTTTTGCTCATCTTAATATTTTATTTTTATTGGCCAGTCTGAGATATGGCTTTTTCTTTGCAACTCTGCCTAGGAGGCCAGCATCCCGGAGTTGCCTCTTCACTGTTGACATTGAGACTGGAGTTTTGCGGATACTATTTAATGAAGCTGCCAGTTGAGGACTTGTGAGGAGTCTGTTTCTCAAACTAGAGACACTAATGTACTTGTCCTCTTGCTCAGTTGTGCACCGGTGCCTCCCACTCTTTCTATTCTGGTTAGAGCCAGTTTGCCCTGTTCTGTGAAGGGAGTAGTACACAGCGTTGTATGAGATCTTCAGTTTCTTGGCAATTTCTCACATGGAATAGCCTTCATTTCTCAGAACAAGAATAGACTGACGAGTTTTAGAAGCAAGTCCTTTGTTTCTGGACATTTTGAGCCTGTAATCGAACCCGCAAATGCTGGTGGTCCAGATACTCAACTAGTCTAAAGATGGCCAGTTTTATTGCTTCTTTAATCAGAACAACAGTTTTCAGCTGTGCTAACACAATTGCAAAAGGGTTTTCTAATGATTAATTAGCCTTTTAAAATGATAAACTTGGATTAGCTAACACAACGTGCCATTGGAACACAGGAGTGAGTGATGGTTGCTGATAATGGACCTCTGTACGCCTGTGTAGATATTCCATTAAAAAATCAGCCGTTTGTTTTTTTATTTTTTAAATATTTTTTTAACCTTTATTTAACTAGTCAAGTCAGTTAAGAACAAATTCTTATTTTCAATGACGGCCTAGGAACAGTGGGTTAACTGCCTGTTCAGGGGCAGAACGACAGATTTGTACCTTGTCAGCTCAGGGGTTTGAACTTGCAACCTTCCGGTTTCCAGCTACGATAGTCATTTACAACATTAACAATGTCTACACTGCATTTCTGATCAATTTGATATTATTTTAATGGTAAAAAATGTGCTTTTCTTTAAAAAACAAGGACATTTCTAAGTGACCCCAAACTTTTGGACAGTAGTGTATCTTACAAACAATAAGTCAGACACACAGGCAGTTTGAGGACTGGGACCCTGTTTTGAGAGACTTGAAGAGGCTATAGCGGAACCGAAGAGCTTGACAATCGGGATGAGATACAGAGGAGAAAGAAAACAGTATGGAAAGGGATAACGGTGCTGAGGAAGGAAGGAAGGAAGGTAGGAAGGAAGGAAGGAAGGAAAGAAAGAAAGAAAGAAAGAAAGAAAGAAAGAAAGAAAGAAGGAAGGAAGGAGAAAACGAAAGAGGAGAGAAAGGGAGAGAAGGACAAAGAGAGAAAAGGGTCAAAATGTATCAGTCATCATGACCAAATAAATCACACTACATATCAACAGTCAAAACCGTGAGAATGTGTAGACTAGAGTAAACAGAGTAATGTTTTTATGTGCAGTTCAAGACTCAGGTCCAGGTTACAGCGAGTTGAGTTACCTGAGAGGAGGAGGCAGGCTGCAGTAAGGGGGCTGGTTTAGTCTCAATGGGTTAGACTGGTTGGAGGGTCCAGCCCACAAGAACAGAAACACATTCACGTTGGACCTAATTCACAGTTACAGGGGAGTCAAATAAGTATGTTTGTTTTTCACTTTTCCTGAAATGGTGTGACATAACCTGCAAAATGGTTGCTATATAACACATAGACAACATAATGCATATGATATAAAGTAAGAATGATCAGTCATGAAACTGCATTATACATTAATGTTCTGAATTGTGAGGACTGAGGAGGTCTAATGACCAACTGCATTGAAGTAAGTTTGTGTAACATTTTCACCATTATGAAACCAACTCATGAAACCTTACGGTCTTCAATGTTGCGGAAGCTAGCGCTGAACATGACCAGTCAGTGTGTATTGATTCTATAGATGTTCTACAAAAGCACATCAAATGGTCACCGTGTAATAATAATAACAGGTCTCTCAGCGAATCACATACCCCACATTCACGTTGGCCTTGTAGTTGCTGGGAATGGTCCTCTGCCATTGGCGGACACACCAGCCTGAGGCGGGCTTCTGTCCTGTGTAGGGTAATGAGGTGGTATGCACGACACAGTCTTCCCCTGTCTGACACACTCCGGAGAACGTAGGACAGGGAAGGGCAGAGATCACGGTGTAGTGGGCCCTCACCTGCCAAAGGTGACGTGAGGTCAGGAGGTCATATAATTAATTACATGGTAACAGTGAGGAACTTGCTTTTCGGAATTCAGCACAATCACTGTCTACCTGTTATTGGTGCCTAAACCACACTGTAATTATTGGCTATTTACCATTTTATCAAGTAAATTGAAACAAACAAAAACAATGAAAACAACAGAGACTGTAAAATACCAGTGTAGTAAGTAACCTGGAGGGGCTGTGTGTTTACAGCTGGGAGGTACAGCAAGAACCTGTCAGGCTTAAGAGTGATGGGTGTGGAGTCAGGCTTAAGAGTGATGGGTGTGGAGTCAGGCTTAAGAGTGATGGGTGTGGAGTCAGGCTTAAGAGTGATGGGTGTGGAGTCAGGCTTAAGAGTGATGGGTGTGGAGTCAGGCTTAAGAGTGATGGGTGTGGAGTCAGGCGCAGAAGAATTGGGAAAAACACTTTATTCCGTACAATCACAGCGCACAAACTCCAAAATGTTCTACACTGGTACATACGCTGTACAGCGGAAAGTCCAAAAGACAGGAACACTCCTGGACCAAAAACAGCAAACAAGCCCGAACACAGGCGGGCTAACTGAATTTAAATAATCCCAACACAAAACAAGGAACAGGTTAAACCAATTAGATCAAACAAAACGAAAAGGGGAAAAGGGATCGGTAACAGCTAGTAGACCGGCGACGACGACCGATGAGCGCCACCCGAACGGGAAGGGGAGCCACCTTCGGAGATATTCGTGACAGAACCAATCAACATGGATTTGTAATTAATTTGAATACTGCGCACATGTGCATCATAACATAGAAAGCCTATCATTATCGCAGTGCATATTTTAGGTCAATCCTGAAATTCCTAACACACAGTGTTAAAAGCTGACAGCATTGGTAATTAACAATGTGTAATCTCACCATATTTCCTCCACTCTTCTCTAGAGGGACAACATTGACCACTGCACCCAGAGAGGTGGCCTCACAGACAGGGTAGGGCAGGAGCAGACCTAGGGCCACAACCAGGTGCCCCAGAAAAACTTGGATCAACATCAGAGCTTTTCACACAGGGATGTGTGTCGAAGGAAGCTTGGGCCTCTGGAGACAGAAATGGAGGTCAGTTAGAGGACAATCACAAACATGAAACACAGACAAACACACTCTTATTTTACAAAACAGGATCAATATTGAGACAATGACCAAACATTTGTAAATGTGCTTGTAGTAACACAACTTAAATTATTGTAGTCTTTGTAAAAGTCAACAGGACATCAACACATCAAGGTTAGAATGTTATGAATGTGGACATCCGTGTTGTTTTTGCGTAATGTCTCATTCTTTTCCAGTTCCAACACACATTGTTATGGTGACTTCTCTGTCAATAACAGCTAGTTTTCAGATTTCCCCTCCCCACTCAGACCACTCCCATACAGTCCTTGCTTGAGAAATATTTTTCTGATAAAAAGCCATTTTTGCCCATTTTAATGGGATAATCTATTACAGTAAGGTACCAAATGTTACCCAGAAATGTGGTATTGATATAAAAACGACTGCATTGGGCCTTTAAGCAGTAATTCCAAGCCTGAGGAATTTCAAGACTAACCTAATTTACCCTCATTGGGTTTCAGTGTTACAGGGTGAAAACTATGACCTGTTCATTTGTATGTGGGGATGGTATGCAAAGAAAATATATTCTAAGAATTCAGTTTTAAAAGTTACAAACACTGTCCTGTATAACTTCTAAATATGCTGATCTTATTGGCTGTCAGTCATTTCATCCATAGCTCATTCAAAGAATGAGATCTTACATTTCTCCAGCCCTATCCCTCTGCTTTATAGAAAACCAAGTGGTGGGGCTGCAATTGACTGACAGACTAATTAGGCCTTGCTCAAGGACACTTCAGATTCCTGAAAGTCTATGGGAGATTCCATACACCTTGTGTCCTCTCTCCTCGTTTCCTTATCAGAAGCTATTGGATGAGAAAACCAGATGTCCTGCTCCTTTGACATTCTCCTCCAATGGGTTTTGGGAAGGAAAAAAGGAGAGAGGACGCAAGGCATATGCAATTGAGATCTTCCTCAACGCTGCGTTTTCACAGACAGCCAAACTCTGACCTTTTGCCCAATTATTGGTCTTTTGGACAATTATTGGTCCTTTGACCAATCAGATCAGATCTTTTGCCAAAAATGGTAGAATTGGGCTGCCTGTGTAAACTAAGCTACAGGACTGTTTCACCAGCATAGACTGGAATATGTCCCAGGATTCATCCGATGGCATCGAGGAGTTTATCACATCCGTCACCGGCTTCATTATTAAGTGCATCGACGACGTTGTCGTCCCCACAGTGACCATACATACATATCCCAACCAGAAGCCATAGATTACAGGCAACATCCTCATTGAGCTAAAGGCTAGAGCTGCCGCTTTCAAAGTGCAGGACACTAATCTGGACACTTATAAGAAATCCCTCTACGTTTTCCGATGAGCCATCAAACAGTCAAAACATCAATAGAGGACTAAGATTGAATCCTACTACACTGGCTCTGACAAAGGGAAACCCAGGGACACTTCCCAGGGACGTGAGCCAACCAGACCAGCTAAATGCCTTTTATGCTCACTTCGAGGCAAGCAACATTGAACCATGCATGAGAGCACCAGCACCTGCTGCTGTTTATTATCTATCCTGTTGCCTAGTTACTTTATATTCCTACCAATATGTACATGTTTGTATTTTGTATTTATTAGTGATCCCCATTAGTTCCTGCCGAGGCAGCAGCTACTCTTCCTGGAGTTTATTAGGGATCCCCATTAGCTCCTGCCAAGGCAGCAGCTACTCTTCCTGGAGTTTATTAGGGATCCCCATTAGTTCCTGCCAAGGCAGCAGCTACTCTTCCTGGAGTTTATTAAGGATCTCCATTAGTTCCTGCCAAGGCAGCAGCTACTCTTCCTGGAGTTTATTAAGGATCCCCATTAGTTCCTGCCAAGGCAGCAGCTACTCTTCCTGGAGTTTATTAAGGATCCCCATTAGTTCCTGCCAAGGCTGCAGCTACTCTTCTTGGGGTCCAAACACATTAAGACACTTACATTACATATAAAACAAAAGATAAAACAGTACATCATATATTATTACACCACTATATATCTACAATACAAAATGTATATACCACCATACAACAATATTACAACGTACATGTGTGTAGAGTGTGTGTGATAGCGCTTGTGTGTTTATGCGAGTGTCTGTACCTTTGTGTGTGTCTCTTCACAGTCTCCACTGTTCCATCAGCTGTATTTTTATCTGATTTTTAAATGTGATTCTACTGCTGCATCAGTTACCTGCTGTCGAATAGAGTTCCATGTAGTCATGGCTCTATGTAGTACTGTGCGCCTCCCATAGTCTATTCTGGACTTGGGGACTGTGAAGAGACCTCTGATTCTACCTTGATGTTGGAGGCTTCCATTAAAGAACACACTCTGTGTTCTGTTAGACAGGTAAATCTTTATCCACAATATAGCAAGGGGGTGTAAAGCCATAACACATACGTTTTTTTCCAGCAGCAGACTAAGATCGATAATGTCAAAAGCTGCCCTGAAGTCTAACAAAACAGCCCCCACAATATTTTTATCATCAATTTCTCTGCCAATCATCAGTCATTTGTATAAGTGCTGTGCGTGGTGAATGTCCTTTCCTATAAGTGTGCTGAAAGTCTGTCAATTTGGTTATGGTAAAATATCATTGGATCTGGTCAAACACCATTTTTTCCAAAAGTTTACTAATGTTTGGTAACAGGCTGATTGGTCAGCTATTTGAGCAAGTAAAGGGGGCTTTACTATTCTTAGGTAGTGGAATGACTATTGCTTCTCTCCAGGCCTGAGGGCACACACTTTCTAGTAGGCATATTTACCTCAAATCCCTGCACATCGACTCAGTACTTACCCCATGTAAATAGCCAAGTTATGACACATTATGTATATATTCCTTGTTTTTATTTTTCTATTATTTCTCTATTTTTCTCTCTGCGTTGTTAGGAAGGTCCCGTAAGTAAGCATTTCACTTTTAGTCCACACTTGTTTATGAAGCATGTGACAAATAACATTTGATTTAAACGTAGTCTGAGTGAGGAAATAAATGACCTGTTAGACACCACTTCAAGGGACTTGAGGGTAAGTTGGCAAAGATACATTGAATTAGGGCGTCTCAGAGAAGGAGTGCTGGTCTAGGATCAGATCCCCATCTTATTTATGATCTAAATCCAAGAGCAGACCACTATTCTACAAAGGAGGATCAATAAGTTCGCCAGCTAAATTGCCTAAATATTCTGAAATAACTTGACATTTTTTTGGAAGATAAGCTTCAAATGGGCATGGACTAATTAACATAAAAACATTTAAGTTTAGCATAAAAATCTATAGTTATGTCTAGTTGTTGATCAAAGTTAACTGCTTAACTCATTGATTCTGTTTTGTAGTATACCTCTCAGGTCTCCTACTTCAGGAGGCTTTGTGAATACTGGCCCAGGTTGAAGGTCAGTGTGTGCAGGCTTTTGTTCCAGCACAACATACCTGACAACCACCAAGCCCTGAACTATGTCAGCTGACCAGAAAAATTCAGCACTGCAACAATGACTGGAGAGAACATTATGTTACTGAAGGAAACAAACTACTTCCCTTAGAAGCAATTGCTACATCAATTTTAGTACTTTTAAATTCATTGATTACTTATAAATGCATCATTTTAGTTCAGTCTTAACCCATCAGAACCAATAAGCTTGTTTTACCACTATTTATACTAGTTACATTCAGTCCCATCCCTCAGCCATTTACCAAAGCAGTGGTGGGGTGGCAACTTTAATGTTTGAAATGCATATTTCCCCCTTTAAAAAGAGCTCATACCATTGACCCTCCACCACTTTCCTAAACACCAGGATGTGTTAGGATGTGTGGAATCCAGATGTTGACCATTGGTCTATGCCAAGTATGAAGAAACTTCAGGCTGCGTTTACACTGGCAGCCCAATTCAGATCTTTTGCTAAGTTTATTTCTACCACCCCATAGCAGATGTGATATGGGTCACAACTTCATGTGGACAGTCAGCAAAACAAATCACAAGTGGGTTCTCAGGTTCAGTGTAAACACAGCCATAGCAGCTCAAATCCCATCACAAACAAAAAGTCTAATGTCAGAAGCCCAGCCTCATGACCAAAAAATACATTCTGATAAGTTTAGGAATCTCTTCCCTCCAATACCAACCTTAAAATCACTCAACCAAGGGTCTCTTGGTGTTCAGACGGACAGCTGTCTGCGAGTTGAGTGGTCCGATAGGAAGTGCAGGCTGCATCTCAGCGTTCACATTACCTAGTACGTTGCTGGGAATGCACTTGAAAGATGCTAAACTGGCTGGACCAGTGGCACTGACTAAGAGGAAACGGTATGACTAAATTACAATGAGTGACAGATTTTAGCACAAACTGAAACTAAGCCAAGTAAATGGCATTTTGTAGTCTAATTATGGCTTAAGCAATTGGAACATTCCTCACTAGGATATCCAGCAGGACAGAACAAATGGTTTGAGGAGTAACATTATGGATGTATTTCTTGACAGAAGTAAAGAATTGTTTCCTTAACTTTAAAAACAAAATTGTATGTGGCCAGTGACTGCAATCCACACTTGGTTTTAATAAACTAGCCACTACCAACCAATATTAGCATATTTCCATGTTACTCAACCACCCACATTTAGCATGTTTTTAATGTCATACCCAAAGCATCTCTTAATGGGGAGTTTTATGCAACGTCAACAAGTGAGCCAGAGAAAGACTTAAAACAAAGAAGCTTCATGAACTGTTATACCCACTCCTGTCTTAATGAAACATTCAGGACAGAACACAGGTTCACTGAGGAAAGAGTTTAATTTGTGAAACTGTCATATCATGTTCCTGAGGAATGTTCATAATTGTTACAGTTTGAAGTTGTTTTTCTAGATCACTAAAGGGCTGATGAGTAAAGACACTGGGCCGAGCCTGACCGTTGTGTGTTCGTTCCTCTGACCAAATCTAGTGTCGCAAGTAACAAAAATAGCATTGCATCAGTGCTGGATTCACAATTGAAATCAATCTCTGCATTGAGTAAAGACAAAAATACAGTAAATCAGAGTCAATCCAGGCCTATAGTGGCGAGTCATTCGTGTTGAGGGGGTCCCACTTTGGGGTCAGGGGAGGTGGGAGAGTTGGTCCCTTGGGGCCCCAGTGGTGGTTGCACAACAGTCATCATTTCCTGCTGGGAGGGTTGAACATCTGGTCCCTCTTCACTGGCCGTTCTTCACATTCAGCATCTTCTCCTGTGGAGGGAAACAACCATATGAACGGAAACAAAGGAAAGGGAACTTAATTGTCGAAGTGTCACCCGCAGGACACCATGACAGAATGTCCAGCATTACTTTGCTCCAAACAAGTCTTAAAAACGTTAAGATCAGTCAATAGTTCTTGCTGTTCCTACATGGACTTTCCACATGTGCACCAGACTCCACCTCCTGCTACTTTACAGGTCTTTCAGAAATATTTACAACCTCAAGTGCTCCTCAGCGCTCCCGTCACGGTCTCACCTTGATCATGGTCTCCAGCTTGATGGCGTCGGCAGCGAACTTGCGGATGCCGTCAGAGAGCTTCTCCACGGCCATGCGGTCCTCGTTGTGTTGCCAGCGGAATTCTTTCTCATCCAGGTGAACCTTCTCCAAATCACAGGCCTTGGCTAAACAGGGGACAAAAATGAGATGTAATGAATTGCCATTGGTTTAATTCATCCTTGGTCCAATGGGATTGTCGTCCCCAGGCCTTTGAAGGACTGGTAGTATGGCTGCAATCTACCAGAATGCTTACGGCATATGGTTTTACTTAGAGCTCATTATCCCTCAATGGTTTCAGGTGTTTAATGAAGGAAACAATGTCTGCACTGGGATGCAGGATAAATACCCCTTTTCAATGCAGACCTGGCCCAGGGGAAGACACATGAGCATCCATTTAAGAAGCCTCAAAGATAAAGCAGACATTGAAATACACACAAGTTCCTAAATACATTTGTATCTCTGTAGGTTTGAACTACAGCCATTGTTGCCCGAGGTCCAAATTGAGACTAAACAAAATGGTTACGAGACACATTCCTACTCATAAGAGACTGCATAACCAATGTTGAAGGGGCCTCAGCAAGTTCTCCTTAGGAGGGGTCTAACAAAAACTTCTTTGACCTGAGTCTTTGACCTGCTAGTGTGTAACAGTAACTTCCAGGGCTCAGATTCTGCCTCAAGGGGTCACCCAAGTAGACCTAATTCACCAGCTTTCCTTGAACTCATTCAAATGGTTCTTAAAATAAGTTTCATTGAACGGAACCAGTTTTAAAAGTAGCCAAAATTATTGCTTATTCATACAGTATATGGTTACCCTCTGCTCTGTGTATAGTTTACTACAGAGGAAACATTGCGTCTGGTGCATGACACACATCCCTCCCATCAGCCCCTTGTTCCTGTCTGACGCTTTGAGCAGGTTAACATTCAAAACGAAGCCGGAGTGTGAGAAGGCAGATTACATTCACAGCAGTGTCCTGAAGATACAATCTAGAGTTGAAGTATAAGGGACGAGAGCTTCTTCCATGTGCTTAGATAACATGTAACCCTCCGTCACAACCATGATACATCATTGATAGTATATTTACTGCATCACTGAAACCATATGATGCAGTGAGATTTCCATTAGAATATGAACCAATGTTATAACGACACCTGCATGGACCAGACCTGAGATGGAACACCATTTGAAACCCTTCAAATACTTAGTTCCCACTGGACTGCCTGGGGTGCAATATGGCCAGGGTTGGCAGTTAATGAACCACTATTCTATTGTTAAGCCAGGCAAACACCGGTAACATTTGAAACCAGGCCTGACATCTATACAAAAAAAACAAAAAACCTGTGCCCAAGAAAACAAAGATGCCTAAATGACTACCGCCCAGTAGCACTCACATCAGTAGCCATGAAGTACTTTGAAAAGGCCAGTCATCCCAGAAACCCTAGACTAGGGATGGGCAAACATAGGCCCGAGGGCCACATCAGGATTTTGAGGGTTACCTTTTGGGGGACCAATGGTCTGTTAAAAATCTATTTGTGGGGGCCTCCCGAGTGGCGCAGCAGTCTAAGGAACTGCGTTGCAGGGCTCGAGGAGTCACTACAGCCCTGGGTTCGATCCCAAGCCCTGTCACAGGTGGCCATGACTGGAGACCCATGAGGCAGCGCACAATTGGCAGGTCAAGATTCCCTTGTCCCATCATGCTCTAGCGACTCATGTGGCAGGCTGGACGCATGCACGCTGACAGTCACCAGGTGTACGGCGTTTCCTCTGACACATTGCTGCGGCTGGCTTCTGGTTGAAGCGGGCATTGTGTCAAGAAGCAGTGTGGCTTGGCCGGGTCGAGTTTCAGGACGCACGGCTCTCAACTGTCGCCTCTTGAGTCCGTACGGGAGTTGCAGTGATGGGACAAGACCAACTACCAATTGGATACCGCAAAATTGGGGAGAAGGGGCCAGATTGAGATGCCCGGGGCCTGCACTTTGCCCCAGACCCACTCCAATTCACATACCACCAACAGATGCAAGCTATTGCACTCCACACCGTCCTTGCAAAACCTGGTCAAAAGGAACACCTACAAAGCTAAGGACCCTGGGACAAAACACCTCCCTCTGCAACTGGGTCCTGCACCTCCAGGTGGCAATGGTAGGCAACACATCTGCCACACTGATCCCCAGTGGTGCGTGCTCAGTCCCCTCCTGTACTCCCATGACTGCTTGGCCAAGCACAACGCCAACACCATCATTAAGTTTGCCGAGGTCAGGGACTGGCCGTGTGGTGCCAGGACAACAACCTCTCCCTCAACGTGCTCAAGACAAAGGATATGATTGTGGATGACAGGAAAGAGGACCGAGCACACCCCCATTCTCATCGACAGGGCTGGTGAGCAGGTTAAGAGTGTCAAGTTCCTTGGTGTCCACAGCACCAAATTATCATGGTCCAGACACCAAGACAGTTGAAGATGGCACGACACCTTCTCCTCTCAGGAGACTGAACTTGGCATGGGTCCCCAGATCCTCAAAGTTCTAGAGCGGCACCGTCGAGGGCATCCTGACCGGTTGTGTCGCCGCCTGGTATCGCAACTGCTCGGCAGCCGATCATAAAGGCGCTACAGCAGGTAGTGCATACGGCCCAGTATGTCACTGGGGCCAAGCTTCCTGCCATCCAAGATCTATAGACGAGGCGGTGTCAGATGAAGGTCCCCCACCCCCAAAAAAATTGTCAGACTCCAGTCACCCTAGTCAGACTGTTCACTGCTACTGTACCGGGGCACCAAGTCCAGCTCCTCCTTAATAGCTTCTACCCCGAGCCTCAAGACTGCTGAACAATCAAATGGCCACCAGGACTGTTTACATGGACTAACCTGTACCCCTGCACATTGTCTCAGGACAGATAGCCCCTGTATATATAGCCTCATTATTTTATTTAGTAAATATCTTAACTGCATTGTTGGTTAGATGCTTATAAGAATTTCACAGTATTCAGCACATGTGACAACCACAATGTGATAGCAAAACACATGTTCATTCAACTGTTCGAGGGAGGTCATACTAGTATCCTGTAGGGGGTAGCAATGAGTCCTGTTACCTTTCTGAACCGTGAGCATTGGCGTGACTGTGCTGTGGTCTTTGCTCAGCTCTCCCAGTAGGCCAGGGGAAATGGTAAGCAGGTCACAGCCGGCCAAGGCCTTGACCTCCCCGGTGTTCCTGAAGGAAGCCCCCATCACCACCGTGGTATAGTCATACTTCTTGTAGTGGTTGTAGATCTTGGTCACACTGATCACACCTGAGGGAAGAAAACAAAATAAAGATGTTTATGCCTAATAAAGCCACTCCAGTGCAGTAATGAAGTCAATACACCCATGTCGCCTGGCATGTTATTTATACTCCTAAGGTCTGGGACTGTGGAGGCCAACCTAAAGTTTAGAAGCTAACACTCATGCTATCAAATGGTGGATCAGTCAGCCCATACCTGGGTCCTCATGGGCCTCGTAGCTCTTCTGGGCAGTGTTCTCCTTGTACCAGTCCATGATACGGCCCACAAAGGGTGAGATGAGGGTGACTTTGGCCTCGGCGCAGGCCACTGCCTGGGCGAAGGAGAACAGCAGGGTCATGTTGCAGTGGACCCCGTGCTTCTCCTCCAGCTCCCTGCAGGTACACACATTGACAGGCACATTAAAGGACAGTTAACAGCAGAGCTTCACTGTGCTTCCATGGCTGTCAAAGCCAACATTTCTTAGATTGACATTATTTCTAGGTTGGAGGTAAATTGTTTAACCATTTGCAGTTTTGGCAAAAACAAAAGCAGCATGTTTTGAAAATATTCTACTTTACTGTGACAAAATGCCTCTAAGGTAGATGACTCATGTCCTTCCCCTCCATCTCCATCTCACACACCTGCCAGCCTGGATGCCTTCCCATGTTGAGGAGAGCTTGATGAGAACACGGTCCTTCTTGATACCAGCCTCTTCGTACAAGGCAATGAGCCCCAGGGCCCGAGACACCATCTCATCCTTATCATACGAAAGCCTAATGTCAAGTGGAAGAGGTTGAGTTAGTCATTCTAAATATTAACGCTTACCATTTGGAAGAGCCGTTTTATGTGGACTCCATACCAGTCATTTGAGTCTGAGGCTCTGCTGTGAACGTGAGACTGTTCAGTGAGCTAGAGTCAACTTAAAGGATCAATTTGCTACCCTGATCTGTAAAGGCTCCAGGTTGCATTTGAGGCAACAAGTCCATTCACCTACTTTGTGGAATTGTGTATTTTTTACCTGTAATTTCATATGAAACATTCCCCTCCCCATAGCCATGATCAATTTCTATGTTCAGACGTTCATATTGAAAATGTATGAGTGGGTGTTATTCTGATAGCTGGTGTCGACAGATACAAAGCACGTCATGAGCGACTTATGTAGGCCCGAGCGGCGCAGGAGGAGGCTTCCTGTACCTGGCGTCTACCTCCGTGGAGACCCTGCCTGGGATCTTCTTCAGGATCTCCAGGCCGAAGCTCACGAACAGCTTGTCCATGGTGTTGGTGACCTGCTCCTCCTCAGGTCTGATGGACACAGGAACAGGATACTGGTGAGGTGCAATACCTCAAGCATAGCAAACATGTGATCATAGCTTTCAGCAGTAGATTAAGGATTTATTAACCAAGTAATTACTTAGAGTACAGACATTGAGTTGCACCCCCACCCCCTTTAACCAGTCTGCTCTCTGTCTACACTGATTTTATTTAACCAGGTAGGCAAGTTGAGAACAAGTTCTCATTTACAACTGCGACCGTGCCAAGATAAAGCAAAGCAGTTCGACAGAGTTACACATGGAGTAAAACATACAGTAGCAAAATAAGTCTATATACAATGTGAGCAAATGAGGTGAAGTGAGATGAGGTAAACGCAATAAATAGGCCATGGTGGCAAAGTAAATACAATATAGCAATTAAAACATTGGAATGGTAGATTTGACAGTAGATGTGTGCAAAGTAGAAATACTGGGGAGCAAAATAAATACAGTAAGGGAAGTAGTTTAGGCTATTTACAGATGGGCTATGTACAGTGATGTGAGCTGCTCTGACAGTTGGTGCTTAAAGCTAGTGAGGGAGATAGGAGTCTCCAGCTTCAGAGCTTTCCCAGTCATTGGCAGCAGAGAACTGGAAGGAGGCGCAGCCAAAGGAGGAATTGGCTTTGCGGGTGACAAGTGAGATATACCTGCTGGACCGCGTGCTACGGGTGGGTGCAGCCATGGTGACCAGCGAGCAGAGATAAGGCAGGACTCAACCTAGCAGGGTCTTGTAGATGACTTGGAGCCAGTGGGTTTGGCGACGAGGATGAAGCGAGGGCCAAGCCAACAAGAGCATACAGGTCGCAGTGGTGGTTAGTATATGGGGCTTTGGTGACAAAACGGATGGCACTGTGATAGCAAACTGGATGCAGTCTGAGTAGAGTGTTGGAGGCTCTTTTGTAAATGACAGCGCCAAAGTCGAGGATCGGTAAGATGGACAGTTTTATGGTGGTATGTTTGGCAGCATGAGTGAAGGATGCTTTGTTGCAAAATAGGAAGCTGATTCTAGATTTAACTTTGGATTGGAGATGTTTCATGTGAGTCTGGAAGGAGAGTTTACAGTCTAGCCAGACACCTAGGTATTTATAGTTGTCCACATATTCTAAGTAAGAACCACCCAGAGTAGTGATGCTGGACGGGAGGGCAGGTGCAGGCAGCAATCGGTTGAAGAGCATGCATTTAGTTTTACTTGTATTTAAGAGCAATTGGAGGCCACGGAAGGAGTTGTATGGCATTGAAACTCATCAAGAGGGTTGTTAAGTGTCCAAAGAAGGGCCAGAATTATACAGAATGGTGTCGTCTGCGTAGAGGAGGATCAGTGACCTACCAGCAGCAAGAGCGACATCATTGATATATACAGAGAAGAGTCGGCCCAAGAATTGAACTTTGTGGCACCCCATAGAGACTGCCAGAGGCCCGGACAACAGGCCCTCCGATTTGACACTGAACTCTGTCGGATTGAAGTGGATTTAACAAGTGACAACATGGGCTCACAGCTTTCACCTGGTCAGTCACATGGAAAGAGCAGGTGTTGTTAATGTGTATATTTAAGCAGTAAGGCCCAGGGGGTGTGGTATATGGCCAAAATACACCACGGCTAAGGGCTGTTCTAATGCACGACACAAGTGTCTGTATACAAACCATAGCATATTGGCCACATAACAAATCAAGGTGCCTTATTGCGATTAAACTTACCAATGTAATCAGAGAAATAAAAAAATCTAAGTTTATACCTGTGGTAGTCAGGTCAACAGCCGTGGTAGATCTATCAGCATTCAGGGCTCAAACTACCCAGTTTATTAAGTGCTGTAATAAACTTCAAATGTTCATTCACTTTCCAGTATTCATGTTCTCACCTCAATCCTACTCAATGCATTCCATTTGGCACTGATTAATATTCTCTAAAGTACATTAGAGGCGTGGAAAATATGACAGTCTAAACAAGGCAACTAATGAATAGGAAAGCCCAAAACTGATGTCTTCAGATGTACTTTAGTGGCTTGGAAATATTTGTTCTTTAGACTAAATGATAGGTGCCAGTTGCAAATGGACACCGCAAAGTTGTCAGTCACCAAGACAATGTTCATAACAGGGCGAAGCAACCGTGAAACACATGTAGTTTGCAGGCATGTGCGAGGCAAGGCAGACTGATCAGCACCCTCAGGGCACCTGCATTGTTAACACTTATCTTGAGCAAAGGGAAAACGCCTGGTTCTTTGTTCACTCAAAATCCCATTGTTTAAAGGGGATGTCAGTGAAGTCACTGACCTACTATACAAATGTAGAAGCAGTGCAGAGTTGCAATATGACTACATGAGCTTATTTCACCAATCATTGACACGGTAGGGGTTGTAAACATTTCAGAGTGCCCATCTTACCCGCCCTTGGCGATGCCGTATTTGATGGCCTGGTCGACCAGATGCTGGTAGGCGGCCATCTTGGCAGCAGCCAGGATGAGGGAAGGGTTGGTGGTGGCATCCTGGGGCTTGTACTCTTCAATGGCTGTTCAGAGAAGTGGGAGAGAGACAAGAACAGCTCACAACACTAGGTGTTCATAGCCACACTAGACCTACACATGAAAAATGAGGTGGCCATAGTACTGTTTGTCCATTGAGACACCGTAGCCAGTACACTGCCTCAAAATAATCAGAATGAATCTGAAAAACATTAAATGACAGATTTCTTAGAAATATCACTGCCAAGGAGATCTCATACAATTTTACATTAACTGCTTAGTGCAGTATTTCAATGAAAAAGTGTCACTTGTTGAACAAATACTTTGAAGCCCCACTGTTGACCAATCACCTACAAGTGGGTGTAGACTTGCGCCAAACTTCAGCTTGCCATCAGAAGTCCAAAAATGAACAAAAACATGATATGCAGGAACTCAACCTAACCGTTTCGTCTGGGAAGCATGCAGACACCTTCAGGTACATACAAGCCTTCATAGGACACAACTTCATTCACCAATCTTATCCTGAGATGTGTAGCTGTGAAATAACTCAGTAAAAGGTCTATTCAGATATTGCTTATGCCTATTTTGAATAGTCACTTATACATGAGAACAAGAGAAATCTCTGGATGGGTCAAGAAGCACTGGTCTCAAACAGTGACCTCTACTGTAGGTACAAGCCAACAGTTTCCTCAACTAAAGAACACTGGGAGGAAAAACAGCCCATTGTGTACCTGCAACACTGCAGTAGAAGAATGACACCCGATGGTCAATTTAATCATTCAAGGTTAAGTCCCTTTAGCCTGTGAGGAAGCCTAGTAGTGAAGCATCCTAGGTGAAGGTCTAATACGGAGTGCGACATTGGGGTAAATTTGAATGAAAAAAAAACAAGTATATACACACCGTTATTTAACTAGGCAAGTTAGTTAAGAAAAATTCTTATTTTCCAATGACTGCCTAGGAACAGTGGGTTAACTACCTTGTCAGCTCGGGGATTCAATCTTGCAACCTTTCGGTTACTAGTCCAACGCGCTAACCACTAGGCTACCTACCACCCACTGCAATACAAAGTTAGTCAAGTTACACCACAATTGTCTTGCTTTTCCTACTTTGCACTGGAGTCCCTTTACTATAGCCTTGTTAGCCTAAGGTCAGGGTACTCGCCGGTTACAGTTTTGATTAGTATACTCCCATCGTTGTGATATGCCATGTCAGCTACAGTGAGGGAGGCCTGTGGCGATGGGCTTTAGACCAGATGGCCAAGCTTCTGCCACTGACAGGGAGTAGGCAACACAATGAAGCACAAAGGCCCCCTGTATTTATCTGAAAACAACTAACACATTCTAGGCTCTCACTCTCTCATTCTGGTCAAATACCCTACTCTTTTAGCCAGTTCTTATGGCTGGATCTGTCACAGGCAGCGATTTGCAATCCAATCCCACCAGTATGTATTACTGGCAGTGATTAAACAAGCCAAAATAGCATATCCAAACATGCTGTTTGTGAATGAACAGTACAAACTTCTGGTAGCTGAATTCTGTTGGAGGTCTTTGGAGAAAGATTAGATAACCAGGCAGTCAGAAAATATTGTGTTTGTGGAAAAACATGCAGACAATTCTCCACATCAAGAGCTTTGGATTCACTTTATGAAGACAGATTGTGTAACTGTTCAATGAGAGCTTGAGGCATACCCCAGGGGTCAGATATTTGGATTAAGCCTACACTTCAAATACCTGGTAGTTATATAGAATGTACGTATTAAGACACCCAATTAGAAACCAAAGTTCCTGTCCTTTTCACTACAGTTCAATGATTATGTGCCACATCTGCAGTAACCACACTGAGATTACAGAAGTAATTAGAGTAACATGGCATGTTAAAAGGGCAACTTCAGGCTAAAGTGTTCCTGCAATTTGCAGACTACTTTCCATTTGTTATGCACACCAGATGACTGCCATGCATAAACACTAGTGACCATGTGTTTCCCACATGGTTCAGGAAGAGTACAGGGTTGCATTTAACCAAGCACTGACAAATTTCACAGGGACAAGAAAAAAAAAAGGGGTTGCTCAAATTTGATCAAGCTTGTGCTTGCAACCATATGACAGATGACACATGTGGGTTTTACAACATGTAAGGATAGGTAGATGCCATAAGTGTGTCAATTTGAGAAAAGTTAAGAGGCACTTTTCATTTGTTGTTTCTTTTAGTAATTCTCATAGCAGAAGCCCTCATGTCTGTTGGTGAGGTCTTTTCTTGAAGGAAAGAAGCTTACCTAAATCAGTCCAGCCATGTAAGCCTACACAGAGACCAACCCTAAGATAAGACACACTAACCACCCCCATTTGAACAAAGACAGCAACTGGCAAGATAAAGCATGTTCTTTGCCAAAAATAATCTGATGCATTTATTCCATTGAAAGAGATTAAATTTACACCCTCCCCATCAATGGGATAACTGAGGAATTGTACAACTTACTGAGCTGCTCACCATTCTGCATGCCAGCAAAATATTGTCAATGAGAACACTTAAAAGCCATCACGAGTCAGCTTAAATAACTTAACATAGCTAAGGTAGACAAGGTATTAAGCTTTGCAATATGGACAAACATCCATATGATGTCACACTATATTCCAGACAAGAGTTTAATTGAACTTGATCTGTTTGAAAGTGATGGTTCCTGTTTTAATCCTACTGGTATGACCCACAGGTAAAATGACTGTAGCAACACACAATACTAACTGGTGTGGTTCAACTGTCCTTCAGTATTGCAGTTAGGGTTTCACAGTCTTCAAACCAGTTGACCAATGAATGCACTGCGTCGCACAAGAGTTGGCCAGTGAGGTCCTTTCACAATGGGATTTGGCCAAGCGCACCCTTTCACAACATGGAATCAGGCCTATGGGTACAGCAAGGTTCCTCTCACCACAGTCTAAAAACTGAACTGCTGAGGCATGAAGCAAGGTCACAGATAACTTGGTCAATCTTCAGACTCATAGGCCATTTGAGTGACTGGTCCTATAGACACATTCTTCAGGTTCCTGCAACAATGCATTTTCTATAGAGAGCAAAAACATTTGAAAATAACCCTGTCCTAAAGACTACTGCATTCAGGGAACAAAACCTGTGAATCTCCAACACCCCTTCACTTATCCTGAGAAGAAACATTCTGTGTAGACTGAAGCAGCAGGTCATCAAAGCCTATCCACTTACAGTGTGCCCCATTTGAGCCTGGTTAACAGTACCCTGTGGCAGGTAAACCGTTTCTGTCTTGTCATCCTGACTTGCAGTGCAAGCATGAGGAAATGTTTGGTTTACATCACAATGGAACTAACTAATGGATTACATCATTCCTACTTCCTTATTCAAACGGAAGAGGAACCAGTTCTCTGAATCTGGGAGACAGTAATGTCAGTCGAGGGCAGTGACCATGGCATTTGTATAAATCATATATAGCTAACCAACTACGCTGAACGGTCTTTTAGGTTGTCTTCAGCATTTAGTGTTATTTAACTAAACCCCATTAGTGTCACGTGGGAGAACCAATGTTGAGTAGTTGGGCGTGACAGCGTTAACGTGCGTGCCCTGACAGGAGTAAGTCATTGTTTTAAAATTGCAATTCCTGTTTGATAGCTCACAACGTCTTCTAAAATTAGACAAAACCTGAAAATAGAAACCAATAACTATACAGTTCTTCCCATAGTTAATTAACATTAGCGATCAAGTTGCAATGCATGGAACGTGCAAGAGCCGTGGTCATAACTAGCTAAGGTTAACCACAAGTGCAGTAAGTTAATTATTAGCCAAACATGATACGACAGCTAGCTAGCAACATTTAAAAGCTAAAAACATAGAAGTTTATCGGAATTAATATTCGAGCAGACTACGATACGTAGATAACGTTGACGCAGCTATAAACCTTGCAACATGTTACATCAATGTGTTCTAGCGAATGCCTGCCTGGCCTTGGCTAGTAACGTTAATGCATTGCGGTCAATCTGTTACCGTTGAAGTCTCCGGTGTCCGCCACGACCACCGTGTGTTTCTTCAGCTGCTCCAACGCCGACTCCATCTTTCGCCGTTTGTCTGGTGACACACTACACATGATGAAGGGAAACAAGAGAGCTTTTATATTCACAAAGCACGTGAGACAGACGGAATTTTGGATCGACGAAAGCGCGGTGTGGACGGCGGCGCTCGGAAGCTGGAGAGACAGGGGCGCGCACGTTGGCTGTTTGAAATCGGTTTGAAGCAACAAGTTGCTCTCGTCCAATGGAGAATGATACTAGCCCTCACGCCTTGTACTGCTACTTGAATTGACCAATAGAATGACTTGTCGGGGAAGTAGTTCATAGACCTCTTGTGCATATTTAAGGCGCATGCATCAGGTGTTGTACACAGTATGTCTGTTTTTCATTGCTCTGATTATGAAAACATACTAAAAGCAAAGACACTCAAAGGAAAATACCAAGATTATTGGTTGTGTCAAGAGGTTGTAGGCTCATGCACTTCATATTTGAATAGATGAATATAATGTAGTACAAAGTCCATCTGTAATAGATAATGTAGGATATAATCTGTAATGAATTAACAAAATCTTACCTACATAACTTGATAAACTACATATTAGTTTACAATATTTAGCTGAGCTGAAGAACTCAAGACACTGTTGAACAAGTCAGCCATGCACAGAAGTAATGGGGAACATTCAGTTTGACTATAAAATTCAAGTATGGCATGCAATTATCTACTTTATCACGTAAATCATACTTGATAATGTGGGTTACAAAAACAAATAAAAAGCGAACATTTATAATAAAGATAACAATAATAAAAAACAACGTAACTATTTTGCCTTGATAGATGTCTTTGTGTATGTATATTCAGAGTACATACAGGATATGACAAACAGTGTGTTGGACACTTTTTAGTTCATTGCTCTGATTAACAACCTAACATTAGGCCTGGCAAAACATCTCAAACGAAAATACCAGGGGCCGCTTTCCCGGATACAGGTTAAACCTAGTCCTGGATTCAAAATCATTCTTGTTGAAGAGATTGTTGAAAGTATGTTATGGTCCAGGACTAGGCATAATCTGGATCGGTAAAAACAACCCCAAGAGTTTGGTCACATGGCAATGAGTTAGTTGCAGGCTTCTGCACTTGCTTTAGTGAGGGATTTGTGACTGTTCCAAACTTGGGCAGCAGGTAGCCTCGGGGTTAGAGTGTTGAGCCAGAAACTGAAAGGCCACTGGGTTGAATCCCGGAGCCGACAAGGTGAAAGAAATCTGTTGCTGGGCCCTTGAGCAAGGTGCTTAACCCAATTGCCCCAGGGGAACTGGACAATGGTGACCCTGGCCGTGACCCCACTCACTGAGGGTGTCTTAGGGGCAGTTGGGATATGCAACAAACACGTTTCCATTACACACTTGTGTGCAATTGGACAAATAAGACCCCCCCCCCAAAAGTATTATTATTTAATTCTATCAATGTTGGCACAGAGTTTGAAAGCCCCCAGTATATCCACTTTAATGTCAAGTAACAACAATACATGATGATTGTCATCTGGTAGATCTTGGTGTTAGAGCAGTGTCCTGAAAGAAAGCAACTGTTCTGTAGAAGAGATTTACAACACACAAAATTGCATGAATGAATGACAGCGATAGTCAGAGAAATTGTCTAAGGCACACGCAGATGGTACCATGGTTAACATAAGATATGTCCTGTGCTGTTTGTCATTATCACATAAATGAACAGGAGTCCCTAATGCTAGCAGGGATCTGGGCTTTCCTCACTGCTCTGCAATTGAACCTTCTTATGAACAGTCCTCATATGTTTCTTCAAGGTTGTCATCTGACTGAAGCATTTTCCGCAACTGTCACACCTAAAAGGCTTTTCTCCCGTGTGAATGCGCTGGTGGCGTTTTAGGTCACTTACTGAAATAAAGCCCTTCTCACAGTCGGCACACCGATAGGGTCTTTCCCCTGTGTGTACCCTCATATGCTCATTCAGTCGGTTTCGCCTGAAGCTTTTGCCACAAACGCTGCACTGGTACGGTTTCTCTCCTGTGTGAGTCCTCATGTGTGTTCCCAGATCCCCCTTGCGGCTGAAGCACTTACCACATTCTTTGCACCAATGTGGCCTCTCCCCTGTGTGAATTCTCTGATGTGTTTTTAAATGGTTGTTATTAGTAAACCTTTTCCTGCACACAGGGCACTTGTATGGTCTATCACCTGTGTGAGCCACCATTGGTGCTCTCAGCTCACTGGTTATCCCAGTGTCAAGAGGACTTTGTCCTTTCTTTGCCTGTGTATGTTTTGACTTTGACATGGTCTGAGAGTTACTGGTTGATTCTGATGCCCCGTAGTCCTCTCCATCATGATTGGTTTTGATCGGTTCTGTTGAGTTGGTGGGAAGAGAGTCCCTCTTGCTGTTCTTCCCAATTTGGTAAAGGTATGAGCTCTGGGGTGAGTCCTGATCACTGGCACTTTCCACACAGGGGGGAATGAATATGGTCTCTGTGTCCTCTTGATCACTCCACTCCTGCTTAGAGGGAACCTCCTCTCCAGAGACAGAGACAGTGAGCTGCTGGGGGTCTGAAAGGAAAGATGGGGAAGTTACTTACCATTGAGATATATCAACACACTTCAGTTTTACTTCTTCCCCTTAGTTCGCAACACATTTACAGACTAGACTCACACTAACATTACAGAGTGCAGTGAGAAGTGATCCCTATCTAATTCCGATGCCTGATTAGCTAGCTAATAACAATCGAGGTTCAGCACAGTTTGTCTAACTAGCCAGATAATAATCGTAATAATGTTTACAGAACCATAGGTTGCTGATTCGTCTTACACACCTGGTATTTGTGATTCTCTATCAGGTTTGAAACCGAAATCTAGCAACAGCCTCCGTAGATGGTCGTTCTCCACTTTTGATCTGGAGACTTCTTCCTGGTACGCTGTTATAGTCTTCTCCACTGCCCCGAATATATCCACAGCCGCCGCAGTTAATCGGGCAGTAAGAAACGCATTCAACGAATGTAGTTTAGACATTTTAGGTTTAACAAAGTAATAACATTGATCCACGACAAAGATTAGGGATATATGTGTTGAACAGGTCTAGGACGTAAACAGAGAAAAGTAAGAACATTTTGTCGTAAAAAAGTCGTAAACACTGCCTCTGTTTTTCATGGTTCATTTATTGGCTGAAACGTCGTAACCGACATTGCACTGCCACCTGCTGTACTGGAGTAATAACCGTTGCTCTTATAGCTCAGTGCACATAGAAAGGACAGGGCAGAATGGGTATGGATGGATTGATTATATTTAGCACAGTGATGCTCCATATATGCATCAGCAACTGCTAATGAAGTCACTGAAACCCTTAACAAAGATTTGCAGTCTGTTTTGGAATGGGTGGCCAGTAATAAACTGGTCCTGAACATCTCTAAAACTAAGAGCATTGTATTTGGTACAAATATTCCCTAAGTTCTAGACCTCAGCTGAATCTGGTAATGAATGGTGCGGCTGTTGAACAGGTTGAGGAGACTAAATTACTTGGTGTTGGCTAAGAGTTGAGGAGAGACTGACTGCATCACTTCTTCTTTTTATAAGAAACATTAATGTGTTGTAAATTTTAAATTGTTTGCATAGTCAACACACACACACACACACACACACACACACACACACACACACACACACACACACACACACACACACACACACACACACACACACACACGCCACCAGGGGTCTTTTCACAGTCCCCAAATCCAGAACAAATTCAAGAAAGCGTACAGTATTATATAGAGCCATTATTGCATGGAACTCCCTTCCATTTCATATAGCTCAAATGAACAGCAAACCTGGTTTTAAAAAACAGATAAAGCAACACCTCACGGCACAACGCCTCTCCTATTTGACCTAGATAGTTTGTATGTATTGATATGTAGGCTACGTGTGGCATTTTTAAATTGATATAGTTCTGGCCTTGTGTATTAATGTTCTCTATTATGTCATGTTTTGTGTTGAACCCCAGGAAGAGTAGCTGCTGCTTTCACAACAGCTAATGTGGATCCTAATAAAATACCGTGTACCATAACTCTCCTCGGGACCCACAAACTTTTCACTATTTTGTTGTAGCTGTGAACTAGCTCACCTGATTCACCTATTTAAGGGCTTGATAATGAATCATTATTATTTGGGGGGTGATATATTTGTCCTGACATTTTTTGTTGTTGCATATTCCAAATCCCCCTGAGACACCCGCAGGGAGGGGGGTCATGAACAGGGTAACCATTGTACAGCACCCCTGGAGCAGTTAGGGTTAAGTGCCTTGCTCAACGGCAGAGTAACACATTTTTTTCACCTAATTAGTTAACAAGTTGAATCAGGGGCGCTAACTCTGGAACACATCAAATAACTGGAATGACTGGGGGTCGCCGAGGAGAAGTTTGAGATCTGCTGATTTAGCAGACTCTCTTATCCAGAGCGACTTACAGGAGCGATTAGTGTTAAGTGCTTTGCTCATGGGCATATCTACAGATGTTTCACCTAGTCTGATCGGGGATTCAAACCAGCAACCTTTCAGTTACTGACACAACGCTCTTAACCGCTAGGCTACCTGACGCCCTTGATCATGAACGGTCACGTTTCCATCTACCACGTTTCCATCTACCACGTTTCCATCTACCACGTTTCCATCAACCACGTTTCCATCAACCACGTTTCCATCTACCACGTTTCCATCAACCACGTTTCCATCTACCACGTTTCCATCTACCACGTTTCCATCTACCACGTTTCCATCTACCTGAGCAGAGTTTTGATGAAAAATAGGCTGTCATAATAACGGTCTCTTGTTAATCAAGACATATTTAATGAACAATGAGCCCTGCAACAAATATCCTTGCAGTGCACATAGTTTACAAAAGTGGAGAAACTCCCTCTCTGCTCCCAAGTCGACAGACAGTCATTCATAAAACTAAAACATGCTTCAGATGTCCTGAGTAAGATGCTATCATAGGGACTCAGGGTGTTAGAAATGCAGTCTTTGTGCTTTATAGAAACAGCAGCAATGTGAGTTTCCATGTTGATCATTTTTTTATTGATACCAACAGAAAGCACCAACAACGACTGAAAGGTACAGACAGATAAAGGTTCACTTTGAGATGGAAGTTACAAATGGACCATGTATCAAAATAAGTGAATAAAAATTAACATCGAATGTGAACATTGAAACATCTAAACAATATTGCTGAAACATGCATTGCGCTACACAGATTTCCCCCTGTGTATGTCCCATCTTGAGTTCTCACATCTTCTCTCATGGAACAGCAATTGCCGCAGATGTGTGTGTCATCATGTGTTTCTTCAGGGTTACATTGAGCCTAAAGCATTCGCCGCAATCATGACATCGATAGGGTTTCTCTCCCGTGTGAGTCCTCATGTGCTCTGTCACTTTTTCCTTTCGGTTGAAGCACTTCCCACAATCTTGGCACTGATGCTGTTTGCCTCCTGTGTGAACTTCTTGCATGTGGCGACTTAGATTTAGAACACCTAATCCACACACAGCGCACCTGCACAACAACTTATTCCCCGTGTGACTCGCCATATGCGCTCTCAGGTTTCCTTGCAGTGCGTAGCATTTGCCACATTGCATACAGCTGTATGGTTTTGCTCCACTGTGGGATGTCATATGGTCTGTCAGGTGCTCCTTCCGCGTGTAGCATTTCCCACATACATTGCATTGATGTGGTCTCTCTCCTGTGTGGAGCTTCTTGTGACGACTTAAGTGACTTGGAAATGTAAAGCATCTGGCACAGAAAGGGCACTTGTGTGGCTTCTCCCCTGTGTGTGTCCTCATGTGAAGTATCAGTCTCGTGTTTAGACCGAAGCGTTTGCCACATTCATGGCAGCAGAACGATTTCTCCCCTGTGTGAGTTAGCATATGCATCGTTAGGCTATTCTTGCGGTTGAAGCATTTACCACAGTCTTTGCACTCGTATGGTTTCTCACCTGTGTGAGTTCTCTTGTGTATTTCCAAATGACACGGTCTGTCATAGGTTGCCGTGCACTCGGTACAACTGTAGAGCCTCTTCCTTGTGTGAAGCCTCAATGGCGCTTTCAACTCACTGGTTGTCTTGCCCTCGGTGCAGATGTAAGATCTTTGTCCTTTCTTTAACCGTGTTCTCTTCATTTTGAGAGGCTTTAATTGTGTGAGGGGAGTGTCACTGGTAGATTCTGATATTTTGTTGTCCTCTCCATCTGGATTTGTTTGGATCGGTTCTGCTACAATGGTGGGAAGGGAGTTCTTCAGAGTTTGGTAAAGTCGTGAGCACTCGGGTGAGTCCTGATCACTGTTGATTTCCACACAGGGGGAAATGAATATGGACTCGATGATCTCTTGATCGCTCCACTCCTCCTCACAGTGCTGCTGCTCAGGGGGAACCTCATCTCCAGAAACTGTGAGAGTGAGCTGCGGGGGGTCTGGAAAGAAAGATATGAAATAACTTTCAAGAAAAATCTATACATTTCAATAAATAATCGCCCTCTGTGACTTGAGACTGTAATGACATAATTTATTAGCTAATGTTCGCATAATTTACATACACAGCGTTATATAGGTGCTTTTATTAAGGCTGGTGTATTTGAGCCAGGTGCCCCATTCAAGTCCCACGGTAAAGTCGGCACAAAACAAAAGTGATTAATTAGCACACGTAGAGTAGGACTCTGTTTTCACATGCACACGTGATTGCTTTTGATAAAAAACACTTAATCTGCCTTCCAAACTAGATTGAAAAGCCTGACATATTTAATGGAACAGAGATGTTGTATGTTTCCGGACGATGCACCACGCTGGCTTGTCGACAACATGACCGAGCGGCGCAGATGACTGAGGATGCTCCTCCCTCACCAATTTCGCCTGTTCACGTCACGGGCCATAGACCGGTGCTCCGGCTCAGCATAATCGAATCCGCTCAATGAGTGACGTTTTTAAAGGGCAGTGACCCTGATGACAGCGTTCCCAAACCCACAACGTAGCAGGCATAAAATAAACGAAATATGGTATTGATAATAATTTTAAAAAATGTCAGTGGATTTAAACGTGAGCTTGTCCGAGGTGTCGCTCGACGACAATTGCATTGGAGCTGCGATTGGTTGCCAAATAGTCGGTGGCGGGGCTTAACGAAGGGTCAACACTAGTGTGTCAATACACCAGTGTTGCCAAAAGCAGCTAATGGCAAGCTTGTTGATAGTTTACCTGCTTTGTGTAATTTTACATCGGGATTAAAAACCGAATCCAGCAGCCTCTGCAGGCGTTGAGTCTCCTCCTTTGAACGAGAGATCTCATCCTGGTACTCGGCAAACGCTTTTTCCACTGCCACGGATATCTCTACGGACACTGTTGTTAATCGGTCGGAGAAAAACGCTTGCAACAACTGTAACTTGGACATTTTCTGTGGAATGACTGTCGAGGGAGATTCGTTCATGCAACACTTCCTGAGAGGAACTGCGTCTAGAACCACAGAGTAAGAGCTGACTGTGTTCATTGCCTGAATAGAGCAAAACATAAATTGTGCTACCGCCACCTGGTGCTTGTACTGGAGGAGCGCACGTGAACCAACCCAACTCTGTGCTCAAACATCATTTAAACAAATAGAGTTCAGTCAGAGTCGCCATGTCCAATGTTTTCCTGGTTTGGGCTACAATTATGGACATTTTCAGGAATTTGAATCTGGATTGGCTATCACCGGCCTCAGATCAATTGAAGAGTATATGTATTAATTTGAATCTGACTCAATTGATCTCAAAACCCACACAGCTAAATGTGAAAAACCCTGTAACTCTTAATTGATTGATTTCATTCTTACAAATAACCCCCACAAATATTTGTCTAGTAGAGTATTTGCATATGATCTCAGTGATCTTTGTCCCATAGTATGTATTAGTATACGAAACAGATGAAAATACTCATCCTTGTTTAATTAAGAAGATAAATTGCTAAATGTTTTCTAATCAAGTTCTTTTTAATGACATGTTCTACTCTGATTTAGCCACCGTCCCCTGTATTCCTGACCCTGAGTCGGCTCTAGAACATGTGTCCTCCATATTTACTCCTCTGGCAGATAAACACATCTCTTTTAAACAATTCAGAGTCAAAGATAGATCGAACCCTTGGTTTTCTTCTGAATTATCTTGAGTTTATTCAGAAGAGAAATAATGCCTGGGCTAAAGCAAGAGGAACTGACTCTGGTGGACTGGCAGTCTTTCAGACAATTGAGAAACTGATGTACTATCAA
>NW_024609092.1:97500-107256 GCF_018296145.1 Oncorhynchus tshawytscha | reverse complement strand
CCTGCTTCATAGCTTAAACTATGTTTAACAGGGGCTAGTTCGTTACAGTCGTTGTATGTTCAATAATACTGTAGCTTTTCAGCTGAGAGACGATTGGCTTGCACTGTTGCCTCTTTCAATTAGGCTCTAACATAAGTTAACGTAACCGTTAGTAACCGGTTAATGAGGGTCGAATCGTCGGCAGGAAAATTGACCAACATTTGCATCCCTAGTTAAAGGTCAGGGGTTAGATTAAGTATTTAGAGGTCAGGGGTTAAAGGTTACCAGTAGTATGCTATCATCATCATCATCTGGCTGGTCAGACACCAGGACAGGGTGAGAGGTCAGGGGTTAAAGGATACCTCTAGTATGCTGACATCATCATCGTCAGGTTTGTCAGAAACCAGGACAGGGTGAGAGGTCAGGGGTTAAAGGTTACCTCTAGTATGCTGACATCATCATCATCAGGTTTGTCAGAAACCAGGACAGGGTGAGAGGTCAGGGGTTAAAGGTTACCTTTAGTATGCTGACATCATCATCGTCAGGTTTGTCAGAAACCAGGACAGGGTGAGAGGTCAGGGGTTAACGGTTACCTCTCGTATGCTGACATCATCATCATCAGGTTTGTCAGAAACCAGGACAGGGTGAGAGGTCAGGGGTTAAAGGTTACCTTTAGTATGCTGACATCATCATCATCAGGTTTGTTAGAAACCAGGACACGGTGAGAGGTCAGGGGTTAAAGGTTACCTCTAGTATGCTGACATCATCATCATCGTCAGGTTTGTCAGAAACCAGGACAGGACTGTTGGGGTCCAGATGAACCGGCTCCTCGTCAGAGTCATCTGATATGGTGATGAAGTTCCTCCTGCGTGCCCGACGACCTACACACACACACACACACACACACACTCTTGCACACACACACACACACACACACACACACACAGTTATCTGTAGTCTGTGTATGCTCTTGCCTTGGCTTCAGAACCCCCTGCGTGTGCTGTACCTTGGCTTCAGAACCCCCCTGCTTGTGCTGTACCTTGGCTTCAGAACCCCCCCCTGCTTGTGCTGTACCTTGGCTTCAGAACCCCCCCCCCTGCTTGTGCTGTACCTTGGCTTCAGAACCCCCCTGCTTGTGCTGTACCTTGGCTTCAGAACCCCCCCCCTGCTTGTGCTGTACCTTGGCTTCAGAACCCCCCCCCCCTGCTTGTGCTGTACCTTGGCTTCAGAACCCCCCCCCTGCTTGTGCTGTACCTTGGCTTCAGAACCCCCCCCCTGCTTGTGCTGTACCTTGGCTTCAGAACCCCCCCCCCCTGCTTGTGCTGTACCTTGGCTTCAGAACCCCCCCCCCTGCTTGTGCTGTACCTTGGCTTCAGAACCCACCCCCTGCTTGTGCTGTACCTTGGCTGCGGTGGATGTTGAAGCTGGCCAGGACCCTAACGTCATCGTGTGGTCTGTCCTTGCCATAGTCAATCACACTGCCTGGGTGACACGCTGCTCAGACACACACTGACCAACAACACTCGACACCATCCCCCTACACACACACACACACACACACACCCCTGCTTGTGCTGTACCTATACTTCAGACACCCCACAGTTAATACCCTGTACTGTTCTGACAGACAGGACCCATTATATACCCCAACACCACCCCAACACACACAGTTAATACCCTGTACTGTTCTGACAGACAGGACCCATTATATACAATCCACAACACACACAGTTAATACCCTGTACTGTTCTGACAGACAAGACCCATTATATACCCCAACACCACACAAACAGTTAATACCCTGTACTGTTCTGACAGACAGGACCCATTATATACCCCAACACCACCCCAACACACACAGTTAATACCCTGTACTGTTCTGACAGACAGGACCCATTATATACCCCAACACACACAGTTAATACCCTGTACTGTTCTGACAGACAGGACCCATTATATACCCCAACACCACCCCAACACACACAGTTAATACCCTGTACTGTTCTGACAGACAGGACCCATTATATACCCCAACACCACCCCAACACACACAGTTAATACCCTGTACTGTTCTGACAGACAGGACCCATTATATACCCCAACACAACCCCAACACACACAGTTAATACCCTGTACTGTTCTGACAGACAGGACCCATTATATACCCCAACACCACCCCAACACACACAGTTAATACCCTGTACTGTTCTGACAGACAGGACCCATTATATACCCCAACACACACAGTTAATACCCTGTACTGTTCTGACAGACAGGACACATTATATACCCCAACACACACGGCAGAGATGTCAAGGGGCAGGACAAGTGTCTGTAGAGAAGCGGTTAACTCGATAGCTACTGCAGTCAACTCCAAGCCTAACAGTAACTCAGCGGATGAGGTTGTTTGGTTGCTGAACCTGGGCTGTCGTTAGCTAACGTTAGTATTTTGGGGGGTCGACAAAACTTTGAACTCGATTCTAAAACTTTTTTGTAGCCAACTTTTAGGTAGCTGACGATAGTTGAAAAATGAGGAATGTAGTTAGTTAACGTTAGATAAGGGTGTGTTTGTATGACTTAACGTTACCTAACTAGTAAGTTAGCCTGAAACTTGCAAAACAAGTTCAACAGGAGAAAGTTGTCAGTCTCCAGCTGGAAGTTTATCAAAAAGCCCAACTAGTTAACGACCCAACTAGTTAACTATTAGTTAGTTACTAACGTTTGACAACTATATAGTACTGTACTAGTTAACTATTAGTTAGTCACTAACGTTAGTCAACTATATAGTACTGTACTAGTTAACTATTAGTTAGTTACTAACGTTAGTCAACTATATAGTACTGTACTAGTTAACTATTAGTTAGTTACTAACCCAACACACACAGTAGACAACTATATAGTACTGTACTAGGACACTATTATATACCCCAACAACACACAGTTAACTACCCTGTTACTGTTCTGACAACAGGTACTGTACTATTAACTATTAGTTAGTTACAACACACAGTTAAGTACTGTACTGTTAACTGAGTTAGTTACTAGGACAACATATAGTACTGTACTAAACTATTAGTTAGTTACAGTGTAACTGTTTGGACAACTATATAGTACTGTACTAGTTAACTATTAGTTAGTTACTAACGGACAACTATATAGTACTGTACTAGTTAACTATTAGTTAGTTACTAACGTTAGACAACTATAAGTACTGCTAGTTAACTATTAGTTAGTTACTAACGTTAGACAACTATATAGTACTGTACTAGTTAACTATTAGTTAGTTACTAACGTTAGACAACTATATAGTACTGTACTAGTTAACTATTAGTTAGTTACTAACGTTAGAACAACTATATAGTACTGTAACGTTAACTATTTTAGGGTTACAAAACTTTGAACTATATAGATTCTAAAACTTTTTAGTTAGCCAACTTAGACAACTAGCTGACGATAGTTGGAAAATGTTAGGAACTGTAGTTAGTTAACGTTAGATAACGTTAGGTACTGTACTAGTTTATTATGACTTAACGTTACCTAACTGTAGTTAACTATTAGTTAGCCTGACAACTTGCAAAACTAAGTTAGTTACAACGTTAGACAGAAAGTTGTACTAGTTTGTATTAGTTAGTTACTAACGTTAGACAACTATATAGCCTGTACTAGTTAACTATTAGTTAGTTACTAACGTTAGTCAACTATATAGTACTGTACTAAACTATTAGTTAGTTACTAACGTTAGACAACTATATAGTACTGTACTAAACTATTAGTTAACTAACGTTAGACAACTATACTAGTTAACTATTAGTTAGTTACTAACGTTAGACAACTATATAGTACTGTACTAGTTAACTATTAGTTAGTTACTAACGTTAGTCAACTATATAGTACTGTACTAGTTAACTATTAGTTAGTTACTAACGTTAGTCAACTATATAGTACTGTACTAGTTAACTATTAGTTAGTTACTAACGTTAGACAACTATATAGTACTGTACTAGTTAACGTTAGCAAACAGAAGTAAGGTTAAAGAAACATCAATGACAAACATGGTTTTAAAAAAAAACATAGTTAGTTCATAAAATAAGACAAGAAAAACACATTTTTTTTTCTCTACATGCTGTTGAGGTTGTCACTTTACCTGAGTGTTCACTGGCGGAGTTGGCAGTGATTTGTCATGTTGGCTGGCACTTTCTGTTCAGTTCAGTGTCTGTTTGGGCTAGCCTAGCTAGCCTAGCTAGCTTAACGACAGACCAATAATCGCTACCCGTTTATACTTCGAATGCTTATACTTATTAACCAGTTATATATCTAATAAGCTAGCTATGTAATAATTAACAAAACGCTGTATTATAGGTCGTTTAAATCTCATAACTCGGATGTTATTGAATGTCCCAAACAACAACAAAACAACATTCAAATATTTGGCTAACAAACGAACATAACCGGAAGTCGAAAACAACCTACCACTAAATCAAGACTGGCAACGTCACATTCACGGACATCAGCGCAGCAGGCTGGGGGATGTAGTTCTATCAGATCTTTTTTTTGTTTTTTGTAGTTTAGTCAATTATTAAAGATATTAGCCGATGTTCGAGAATATCAAAACCGTAATATATCATGGGTGAATTGTGACTGATTGATCTACAAATATTAAGGAGTAGTTATTTTAAGATGCAAGGTGATTTGTTGATCAGGTCTGTCGCCTGCACTTGTCTGCTGCAATGTCGAACTAGCCCAATGGGCACTCTCCTCTGCCCAGACGTTGCTGAAGCATGGATGTCCAGGTACCAGTATGTCCTGGTAGGAGCTGTGGTTCCAGGATGTCCTGGTAGGAGCTGTGGTACCAGTATGTCCTGGTAGGAGCTGTGGTACCAGGATGTCCTGGTAGGAGCTGTGGTACCAGTATGTCCTGGTAGGAGCTGTGGTACTAGTATGTCCAGGTACCAGTATGTCCTGGTACCAGTATGTCCTGGTAGGAGCTGTGGTACTAGTATGTCATGGTACCAGTATGTCCTGGTAGGAGCTGTGGTACCAGGATGTCCAGGTACCAGTATGTCCTGGTAGGAGCTGTGGTACTAGTATGTCCTGGTAGGAGCTGTGGTACCAGTATGTCCTGGTAGGAGCTGTGGTACCAGTATGTCCTGGTAGGAGCTGTGGTACTAGTATGTCCTGGTACCAGTATGTCCTGGTAGGAGCTGTGGTACCAGGATGTCCAGGTACCAGTATGTCCTGGTAGGAGCTGTGGTACTAGTATGTCCTGGTAGGAGCTGTGGTACCAGTATGTCCTGGTAGGAGCTGTGGTACCAGTATGTCCTGGTAGGAGCTGTGGTACTAGTATGTCCTGGTAGGAGCTGTGGTACCAGGATGTCCAGTTACCAGGATGTCCTGGTAGGAGCTGTGGTACCAGTATGTCCTGGTAGGAGCTGTGGTACCAGTATGTCCTGGTAGGAGCTGTGGTACCAGTATGTCCTGGTAGGAGCTGTGGTACCAGTATGTCCTGGTAGGAGCTGTGGTACCAGGATGTCCTGGTAGGAGCTGTGGTAGTAGGATGTCCTGGTAGGAGCTGTGGTACCAGTATGTCCTGGTAGGAGCTGTGGTACCAGGATGTCCTGGTAGGAGCTGTGGTACCAGGATGTCCTGGTACCAGTATGTCCTGGTAGGAGCTGTGGTACCAGTATGTCCTGGTAGGAGCTGTGGTACCAGGATGTCCTGGTACCAGTGTGTCCTGTTACCAGTATGTCCTGGTAGGAGCTGTAGTACCAGTATGTCCCGAAACGGACTTTCAGCTCCCTCCAAAGATTTTCTATTGGGTTCAGGTCTGTAGACTCGCTAGGCCACTCCAGGACCTTGAGATGCTTCTTACGGGGCCACTCCTTAGTTGCCCTGGCTGTGTGTTTCGGGTCATTGTCATGCTGGAAGACCCAGCCATGACCCATCTTCAATGCTCTTACTGATCTCGCAAGATCTCGCGATACATGGCCCCATCCATCCGCCCCTCAATACCGTGCAGTCGTCCTGTCCCCTTTGCAGAAAAGCATCCCCAAAGAATGAGGTTTCCACCTCCATGCTTCACGGTTGGGATGGTGTTCTTGGGGTTGTACTCATCCTTCTTCTTCCTCCAAACACGGCGAGTGGAGTTTAGACCAAAAAGCTCTATTTTTGTCTCATCAGACCATATGACCTTCTCCCATTCCTCCTCTGGATCATCCAGATGGTCATTGGCAAACTTCAGATGGGCCTGGGCATGCGCTGGCTTTAGCAGGGGGACCTTGCGAGCGCTGCAGGATTTTAATCCATGACGGCGTAATGTGTTACTAATGCTTTTCTTTGAGACTGTGGTCCCAGCTCTCTTCAGGTCATTGACCAGGTCCAGCCGTGTAGTTCTGGGCTGATCCCTCACCTTCCTCATGATCATTGATGTCCCACGAGGTGAGATCTTGCATGGAGCCCCAGACCGAGGGTGACTGACCGTCATCTTGAACTTCTTCCATTTTCTAATAATTGCGCCAACAGTTGTTGCCTTCTCACCAAGCTGCTTGCCTATTGTCCTGTAGCCCAACCCTGTGCAGGTCTACAATTTTATCCCTGATGTCCTTACACAGCTCTCTGGTCTTGGCCATTGTGGAGAGATTGGAGTCTGTTTGATTGAGTGTGTGGACAGGTGTCTTTTATACAGGTAACGAGTTCAAACAGGTGCAGTTAATACAGGTCATGAGTGGAGAACAGGAGGGCTTCTTAAAAAAAAACTAACAGGTCTGTGAGAGACGGAATTCTTACTGGTTGGTAGGTGATCAAATACTTATATCATGCAATAAAATGCAAATGAATTACTTAAAAATCATACAACGTGATTTTCTGGATTTTTGTTTTAGATTCCGTCTCTCACAGTTGAAGTGTACCTATGATAACAATTACAGACCTCTACATGCTTTGTGAGTAGGAGAACCTGCAAAATCGGCAGTGTATCAAATACTTGTTCTCCCCACTGTATATATTTGTTGTTGTTGTTTTTTCTTCCATTTTGTAGCAAATTTTCTGTTCACTATATATGACTTTAAATGAAAGAAATATGTAAAAACAAAATGAAACAACATGCAAATGGGAATTTTCTGTTGACATGTATAGCACATTGCTCCAGGAATAAATGTACTGTATACATACAAATGTTCATGTCCTTTTTCTGTGTATTATAGTATTGAATTTTCTCAGTGAACTTTGACCTACTGTTGAAATCGGTATCTAAACAGCTCAGTGTGATACACAACAACGTTCAGATAGACAAAACTGACCTTCTGGTATGGTGCAGTAAAGCAGTCAGTGTCAACAACCAAAAAAGTAGAACAAAACCGAAATGTGTTTTTAACAAACGTTTCCAGGGTTGACTGCCATGGTGGAAAAACAACATTAAAACATTTCCAGGGTTGACTGCCATGGTGGAAAAACAACATTAAAACATTTCCAGGGTTGACTGCCATGGTGGAAAAACAACATTAAAACATTTCCAGGGTCGACTGCCATGGTGGGAAAAAACCCATCTAAAACATTTTGACCAGTAGCCCTGTGGCACCCTCTTCTGGACAGTATTAACAGTGGTCCTAGAACAGAGCCCTGTGGCACCCCCTTCTGGACAGTATTAACAGTGGTCCTAGAACAGAGCCCTGTGGCACCCCCTTCTGGACAGTATTAACAGTGGTCCTAGAACAGAGCCCTGTGGCACCCCCTTCTGGACAGAATTAACAGTGGTCCAAGAACAGAGCCCTGTGGCACCCCCTTCTGGACAGTATACAACAGTGGTCCTAGAACAGAGCCTTGTGGCACCCCCTTTTGGACAGTATTAACAGTGGTCCTAGAACAGAGCCCTGTGGCACCCCCTTCTGGACAGTATTAACAGTGGTCCTAGAACAGAGCCCTGTGGCACCCTCTTCTGGACAGTATTAACAGTGGTCCTAGAACAGGACAGCCCTAGTGGCACCCCCCTTCTGGACAGAATTAACAGTGGTCCAAGAACAGAGCCCTGTGGCACCCCCTTCTGGACAGTATACAACAGTGGTCCTAGAACAGAGCCTTGTGGCACCCCTTTGGACAGTATTAACAGTGGTCCTAGAACAGAGCCCTGTGGCACCCCCTTCTGGACAGTATTAACAGTGGTCCTAGAACAGAGCCCTGTGGCACCCTCTTCTGGACAGTATTAACAGTGGTCCTAGAACAGAGCCCTGTGGCACCCCCTTCTGGACAGTATTAACAGTGGTCCTAGAACAGAGCCCGGTGGCACCCCCTTCTGGACAGCATTAACAGGGGTCATGATTCATATTACCGGAGAGGAAGAGGTGTAAACTGTAAATCCCCTGACCCGGAAGGGGTCATGATTCATATTACCAGAGAGAGGAAGAGGTGTAAACTGTAAATCCCCTGACCCGGAAGGGGTCATGATTCATATTACCAGAGAGGAAGAGGTGTAAACTGTAAATCCCCTGACCCGGAAGGGGTCATTATTCACATTACCAGAGAGAGGAAGAGGTGTAAACTGTAAATCCCCTGACCCGGAAGGGGTCATGATTCATATTACCAGGAGAGGAAGAGGTGTAAACTGTAAATCCCCTGACCCGGAAGGGGTCATGATTCATATTACCAGAGAGAGGAAGAGGTGTAAACTGTAAATCTTTGACATGGCTTCCATTGGAGTCATTTAGCAGACACTCTAATCCAGAGAACAATGTAAAAACAACAATAAAAAGTTTTGAAAATGGTCAAATAAAGTGCCATTAAAAAAAAAAGCTTTTTTTTTTTAAGAGTAAGTATTTATTTATCCAGGCTGAGTGTCTTCTTGTTCGATGTGAGACGGAGGGCAGACAGTTGGACTCCTGCTGTGCTACACTCCCACCAGACACACAATACATCTCTTCGATACTGAGTGACAAGCAGAGAGACACACAGATCAAATATTAAAAGATGCTTTTGGTTGCAGAGTCTCAAGGAGAGGTTAACAGAGGAAGGGGGTGATGAAGCAGGAGAAGGGATGGAGATGAAGAGAGGAGAAGGAGAAGGGATGGAGATGAGGAGAGGAGAAGGGATGAGGATGAAGAGAGGAGAAGGATGAAGAAGGATGGAGAAGGAGAGATGAGGATGAAGGAGAAGGAGAAGGGATGAGGATGAAGAGAGGAGAAGGAGAAGGGATGGAGATGAAGAGAGGAGAAGGAGAAGGGATGAGGATGAAGAGAGGAGAAGGAGAAGGGATGGAGATGAAGAGAGGAGAAGGAGAAGGGATGGAGATGAGGAGAGGAGAAGGGATGAGGATGAAGAGAGGAGAAGGAGAAGGGATGGAGATGAAGAGAGGAGAAGGGATGGGGATGAAGAGAAGAGAAGGGATGGAGGATGGAGAGAGGAGAAGGAGAAGGGATGAGGATGAAGAGAGGAGAGGGATGGAGGATGGAGAGAGGAGAAGGAGAAGAGATGAGGATGAAGAGAGGAGAAGGAGAAGGGATGAGGATGAAGAGAGGAGAAGGGATGAGGATGAAGAGAGGAGAAGGAGAAGGGATGGGGATGAAGAGGGGAGAAGGAGAAGGGGGATGAAGAGAGGAGAAGGAGAAGGGATGGAGATGAAGAGAGGAGAAGGAGAAGGGATGGAGATGAAGAGGGGAGAAGGAGAAGGGATGGGGATGAAGAGGGGAGAAGGAGAAGGGATGGGGATGAAGAGGGGAGAAGGAGAAGGGATGGAGATGAAGAGAGGAGAAGGGATGGGGATGAAGAGAGGAGAAGGAGAATTCAGACATC
>NW_024609092.1:87500-92500 GCF_018296145.1 Oncorhynchus tshawytscha | reverse complement strand
CTAGAACTAACATTTCTATGTGAATTTGGTCGGTAAAGAGAGACTTGCTGTCAATGAGAGTGACAGATCTAGAACTAACATTTCTATGTGAATTTGGTCGGTAAAGAGAGACTTGCTGTCAATGAGAGTGACAGATCTAGAACTAACATTTCTATGTGCATTTGGTCAGTAACCTGCAGAGAGACTTGCTGTCAGTGAGAGTGACAGATCTAGAACTAACATTTCTATGTGAATTTGGTCGGTAAAGAGAGACTTGCTGTCAATGAGAGTGACAGATCTAGAACTAACAACAGGTTCTCACAACCTGCAGAGAGACTGGCAATGAGACTGACAGGGCTTGGGGTTCTCTTGGGGTTCTCACAACCTGCAGAGAGACTGGCAATGAGACTGACAGGGCTTGGGGTTCTCACAACCTGCAGAGAGACTGGCAATGAGACTGACAGGGCTTGGGGTTCTCACAACCTGCAGAGAGACTGGCAATGAGACTGACAGGGCTTGGGGTTCTCACAACCTGCAGAGAGACTCTCAATGAGACTGACAGGGCTTGGGGTTCTCACAACCTGCAGAGAGACTCGCAATGAGACTGACAGGGCTTGGGGTTCTCACAACCTGCAGAGAGACTCTCAATGAGACTGACAGGGCTTGGGGTTCTCACAACCTGCAGAGAGACTCTCAATGAGACTGACAGGGCTTGGGGTTCTCACAACCTGCAGAGAGACTGGCAATGAGACCGACAGGGCTTGGGGTTCTCACAACCTGCAGAGAGACTCTCAATGAGACTGACAGGGCTTGGGGTTCTCACAACCTGCAGAGAGACTGGCAATGAGACTGACAGGGCTTGGGGTTCTCACAACCTGCAGAGAGACTCTCAATGAGACTGACAGGGCTTGGGGTTCTCACAACCTGCAGAGAGATTCTCAATGAGACCGACAGGGCTTGGGGTTCTCACAACCTGCAGAGAGACTCTCAATGAGCCCGACAGGGCTTGGGGTTCTCACAACCTGCAATGAGACTGACAGATCTACAAATAACATTTCTATGTGCATTTGGTCAGTAACCTGCAGAGAGACTGGCAATGAGACTGACAGATCTACAACTAACATTTCCTTGTGAATTTGGTCGGTAAAGAGAGACTTGCTGTCAGTGAGAGTGACAGATCTAGAACTAACATTTCTATGTGAATTTGGTCGGTAGCCCAAAAGGTTACATACTGCAGCTTTAAAGAGAGTAACTTTCATGAAGAAAACGAATCCATGGAAAACCAGACGTTTAACTGTGAGCTAACCGTACCTCTGTGAGCTAACTGTACCTCTGTGAGCTAACCTCATCTCTGTGAGCTAACCTCACCTCTGTGAGCTAACCTCACCTCTGTGAGCTAACCTCACCTCTGTGAGCTAGCCTTACCACTACCACTGTGAGCTAACTACCTCTGTGAGCTAACCTCACCTCTGTGAGCTAGCCTTACCACTACCTCTGTGAGCTAACCTCACCTCTGTGAGCTAACCTCACCTCTGTGAGCTAGCCTTACCACTACCTCTGTGAGCTAACCTCACCTCTGTGAGCTAACCTCACCTCTGTGAGCTAGCCTTACCACTACCTCTGTGAGCTAACCTCACCTCTGTGAGCTAACCTCACCTCTGTGAGCAAACCTCACCTCTGTGAGCTAGCCTTACCACTACCAGTGTGAGCTAACCGTACATCTGTGAGCTAACCTCACCTCTGTGAGCTAGCCTTACCACTACCACTGTGAGCTAACCGTACCTCTGTGAGCTAACCATACCTCTGTGAGCTAGCCTTACCATTACCACTGTGAGCTAACCGTACCACTGTGAGCTAACCGTACCTCTGTGAGCTAACTTTTCCTCTGTGAGCTAACCGTACCTCTGTGAGCCATGTTATTACCTGGTACTCCCTGTATATAGCCATGTTATTACCTGGTACTCCCTGTATATAGTCATGTTATTACCTGATACTTCCTGTATATAGCCATGTTATTACCTGGTACTTCCTGTATATATCCATGTTATTACCTGGTACTCCCTGTATATAGCCATGTTATTACCTGGTACTTCCTGTATATAGCCATGTTATTACCTGGTACTTCCTGTATATAACCATGTTATTACATGGTCCTTCCTGTATATAGCCATGGTATTACCTGGTACTTCCTGTATATAACCATGTTATTACCTGGTACTTCCTGTATATAGCCATGGTATTACCTGGTACTTCCTGTATATAACCATGTTATTACCTGGTACTCCCTGTATATAGTCATGTTATTACCTGGTACTCCCTGTATATAGCCATGTTATTACCTGGTACTCCTGTATATAGTCATGTTATTACCTGGTACTCCTGTATATAGCCATGTTATTACCTGGTACTTCCTGTATATAGCCATGTTATTACCTGGTACTCCCTGTATATAGCCATGTTATTACCTGGTACTCCTGTATATAGCCATGTTATTACCTGGTACTCCCTGTATATAGCCATGTTATTACCTGGTACTTCCTGTATATAGCCATGTTATTACCTGGTACTCCCTGTATATAGCCATGTTATTACCTGGTACCCTGTATATAGCCATGTTATTACCTCCCTGTATATAGCCATGTTATTACCTGGTATATAGCCATGTTATTACCTCCTGTATATAGCCATGTTATTACCTGGTACTCCCTGTATATAGCCATGTTATTACCTCCCTGTATATAGCCATGTTATTACCTCCCTGTATATAGCCATGTTATTACCTGGTACTCCCTGTATATAGCCATGTTATTACCTGGTACTCCCTGTATATAGCCATGTTATTACCTCCCTGTATATAGCCATGTTATTACCTCCCTGTATATAGCCATGTTATTACCTCCCTGTATATAACCATGTTATTACCTGGTACTCCCTGTATATAGCCATGTTATTACCTGGTACTCCCTGTATATAGCCATGTTATTACCTGGTACTCCCTGTATATAACCATGTTATTACCTGGTACTCCCTGTATATAGCCATGTTATTACCTCCCTGTATATAGCCATGTTATTACCTGGTACTCCCTGTATATAGCCATGTTATTACCTGGTACTTCCTGTATATAGCCATGTTATTACCTGGTACTTCCTGTATATAGCCATGTTATTACCTGGTACTCCCTGTATATAGCCATGTTATTACCTCCCTGTATATAGCCATGTTATTACCTGGTACTTCCTGTATATAGCCATGTTATTACCTGGTACTTCCTGTATATAGCCATGTTATTACCTCCCTGTATATAGCCATGTTATTACCTGGTACTTCCTGTATATAGCCATGTTATTACCTGCCTGTATATAGCCATGTTATTACCTGGTACTCCCTGTATATAGCCATGTTATTACCTGGTACTTCCTGTATATAGCCATGTTATTACCTGGTACTTCCTGTATATAGCCATGTTATTACCTCCCTGTATATAGCCATGTTATTACCTCCCTGTATATAGCCATGTTATTACCTGGTACCTCCTGTATATAGCCATGTTATTACCTCCCTGTATATAGCCATGTTATTACCTGGTACTCCCTGTATATAGCCATGTTATTACCTGGTACTCCTGTATATAGCCATGTTATTACCTGGTACTCCCTGTATATAGCCATGTTATTACCTGGTACTCCCTGTATATAGCCATGTTATTACCTGGTACTCCCTGTATATAGCCATGTTATTACCTGGTACCCCCTGTATATAGCCTGTATATAGCCATGTTATACCTGTTATTACCCTGTGTATATTGTTATTACCTGGTACTCCCTGTATATAGCCATGTTATTACCTGGTACTCCCTGTATATAGCCATGTTATTACCTCCCTGTATATAGCCATGTTATTACCTGGTACTCCCTGTATATAGCCATGTTATTACCTGGTACTTCCTGTATATAGTCATGTTATTACCTGGTACTCCCTGTATATAGCCATGTTATTACCTCCCTGTGTATAGCCATGTTATTACCTCCCTGTATATAACCATGTTATTACCTGATACTCCCTGTTTATAGCCATGTTATTACCTCCCTGTATATAGCCATGTTATTACCTCCCTGTATATAGCCATGTTATTACCTGGTACTTCCTGTATATAAGCCATGTTATTACCTCCCTGGATATAGCCATGTTATTACCTCCCTGTATATAGCCATGTTATTAGCTGGTACTCCCTGTATATAACCATGTTATTACCTGATACTTCCTGTATATAACCGTGTTATTACCTGGTACTCCCTGTATATAAACATGTTATTACCTGGGACTCCCTGTATATAGCCATGTTATTACCTGGTACTCCCTGTATATAGCCATGTTATTACCTCCCTGTATATAGCCATGTTATTACCTCCCTGTATATAGCCATGTTATTACCTCCCTGTATGTAACCATGTTATTACCTGGTACTCCCTGTATATAGCCATGTTATTACCTGGTACTCCCTGTATATAACCATGTTATTACCTGGTACTCCCTGTATATAAACATGTTATTACCTGGGACTCCCTGTATATAGCCATGTTATTACCTGGTACTCCCTGTATATAACCATGTTATTACCTGGTACTCCCTGTATATAGCCATGTTATTACCTCCCTGTATATAGCCATGTTATTACCTGGTACTCCCTGTATATAGCCATGTTATTACCTGGTACTTCCTGTATATAGTCATGTTATTACCTGGTACTCCCTGTATATAGCCATGTTATTACCTGGTACTCCCTGTATATAACCATGTTATTACCTCCCTGTTTATAGCCATGTTATTACCTCCCTGTTTATAGCCATGTTATCACCTGGTACTCCCTGTATATAGCCATGTTATTACATGGTACTTCCTGTATATAGTCATGTTATTACCTGGTACTCCCTGTATATAGCCATGTTATTACCTCCCTGTATATAGCCATGTTATTACCTCCCTGTATATAGCCATGTTATTACCTGGTACTTCCTGTA
>NW_024609092.1:70000-80000 GCF_018296145.1 Oncorhynchus tshawytscha | reverse complement strand
AGGGTCGGCCAGCTCAGGGAAGCTCAGCCCCAGCTGTCTCTAGACAGTGTGTTTCTCTTACCTGAATCCATAGTACGTCCCAGGGTCGGCCAGCTCAGGGAAGCTGTCTCTAGACAGTGTGTTTCTCTTACCTGAATCCATAGTACGTCCCAGGGTCGGCCAGCCCAGGGAAGCGGAGTCCCAACTGTTTCTGGACAGTGTGTTTCTCTTACCTGAATCCATAGTACGTCCCAGGGTCGGCCAGCTCAGGGAAGCTGTCTCTAGACAGTGTGTTTCTCTTACCTGAATCCATAGTACGTCCCAGGGTCGGCCAGCCCAGGGAAGCGGAGTCCCAACTGTTTCTGGACAGTGTGTTTCTCTTACCTGAATCCATAGTACGCCCCAGGGTCGGCCAGCCCAGGGAAGCGGAGTCCCAACTGTTTCTAGACAGTGTGTTTCTCTTACCTGAATCCATAGTACGTCCCAGGGTCGGCCAGCCCAGGGAAGCGGAGTCCCAACTGTTTCTGGACAGTGTGTTTCTCTTACCTGAATCCATAGTACGTCCCAGGGTCGGCCAGCCCAGGGAAGCTGTCTCTAGACAGTGTGTTTCTCTTACCTGAATCCATAGTACGTCCCAGGGTCGGCCAGCCCAGGGAAGCTGTCTCTAGACAGTGTGTTTCTCTTACCTGAATCCATAGTACGTCCCAGGGTCGGCCAGCTCAGGAAGCTGTCTCTAGACAGTGTGTTTCTCTTACCTGAATCCATAGTACGTCCCAGGGTCGGCCAGCTCAGGGAAGCTGTCTCTAGACAGTGTGTTTCTCTTACCTGAATCCATAGTACGTCCCAGGGTCGGCCAGCCCAGGGAAGCGGAGTCCCAACTGTTTCTGGACAGTGTGTTTCTCTTACCTGAATCCATAGTACGTCCCAGGGTCGGCCAGCTCAGGGAAGCTGTCTCTAGACAGTGTGTTTCTCTTACCTGAATCCATAGTACGTCCCAGGGTCGGCCAGCCCAGGGAAGCGGAGTCCCAACTGTTTCTGGACAGTGTGTTTCTCTTACCTGAATCCATAGTACGTCCCAGGGTCGGCCAGCCCAGGGAAGCTGTCTCTAGACAGTGTGTTTCTCTTACCTGAATCCATAGTACGTCCCAGGGTCGGCCAGCTCAGGGAAGCTGTCTCTAGACAGTGTGTTTCTCTTACCTGAATCCATAGTACGTCCCAGGGTCGGCCAGCCCAGGGAAGCTGTCTCTAGACAGTGTGTTTCTCTTACCTGAATCCATAGTACGTCCCAGGGTCGGCCAGCCCAGGGAAGCTGTCTCTAGACCGTGTGTTTCTCTTACCTGAATCCATAGTACGTCCCAGGGTCGGCCAGCCCAGGGAAGTGGAGTCCCAACTGTTTCTGGACAGTGTGTTTCTCTTACCTGAATCCATAGTACGTCCCAGGGTCGGCCAGCCCAGGGAAGCGGAGTCCCAACTGTTTCTGGACAGTGTGTTTCTCTTACCTGAATCCATAGTACGTCCCAGGGTCGGCCAGCCCAGGGAAGCGGAGTCCCAACTGTTTCTGGACAGTGTGTTTCTCTTACCTGAATCCATAGTACGTCCCAGGGTCGGCCAGCCCAGGGAAGCGGAGTCCCAACTGTTTCTGGACAGTGTGTTTCTCTTACCTGAATCCATAGTACGTCCCAGGGTCGGCCAGCCCAGGGAAGCTGTCTCTAGACAGTGTGTTTCTCTTACCTGAATCCATAGTACGTCCCAGGGTCGGCCAGCCCAGGGAAGCTGTCTCTAGACAGTGTGTTTCTCTTACCTGAATCCATAGTACGTCCCAGGGTCGGCCAGCTCAGGGAAGCTGTCTCTAGACCGTGTGTTTCTCTTACCTGAATCCATAGTACGTCCCAGGGTCGGCCAGCCCAGGGAAGCTGTCTCTAGACAGTGTGTTTCTCTTACCTGAATCCATAGTACGTCCCAGGGTCGGCCAGCCCAGGGAAGCTGTCTCTAGACAGTGTGTTTCTCTTACCTGAATCCATAGTACGTCCCAGGGTCGGCCAGCCCAGGAAGCTGTCTCTAGACAGTGTGTTTCTCTTACCTGAATCCATAGTACGTCCCAGGGTCGGCCAGCCCAGGGAAGCTCAGCCCCAGCTGTCTCTAGACAGTGTGTTTCTCTTACCTGAATCCATAGTACGTCCCAGGGTCGGCCAGCTCAGGGAAGCTGTCTCTAGACAGTGTGTTTCTCTTACCTGAATCCATAGTACGTCCCAGGGTCGGCCAGCCCAGGGAAGCGGAGTCCCAACTGTTTCTGGACAGTGTGTTTCTCTTACCTGAATCCATAGTACGTCCCAGGGTCGGCCAGCTCAGGGAAGCTGTCTCTAGACAGTGTGTTTCTCTTACCTGAATCCATAGTACGTCCCAGGGTCGGCCAGCCCAGGGAAGCGGAGTCCCAACTGTTTCTAGACAGTGTGTTTCTCTTTCCTGAATCCATAGTACATCCCAGGGTCGGCCAGCTCAGGGAAGCTGTCTCTAGACAGTGTGTTTCTCTTACCTGAATCCATAGTACGTCCCAGGGTCGGCCAGCTCAGGGAAGCTCAGCCCCAGCTGTCTCTAGACAGTGTGTTTCTCTTACCTGAATCCATAGTACGTCCCAGGGTCGGCCAGCCCAGGGAAGCTGTCTCTAGACAGTGTGTTTCTCTTACCTGAATCCATAGTACGTCCCAGGGTCGGCCAGCTCAGGGAAGCTGTCTCTAGACAGTGTGTTTCTCTTACCTGAATCCATAGTACGTCCCAGGGTCGGCCAGCCCAGGGAAGCTGTCTCTAGACAGTGTGTTTCTCTTACCTGAATCCATAGTACGTCCCAGGGTCGGCCAGCTCAGGGAAGCTCAGCCCCAGCTGTCTCTAGACAGTGTGTTTCTCTTACCTGAATCCATAGTACGTCCCAGGGTCGGCCAGCTCAGGGAAGCTCAGCCCCAGCTGTCTCTAGACAGTGTGTTTCTCTTACCTGAATCCATAGTACGTCCCAGGGTCGGCCAGCCCAGGGAAGCTGTCTCTAGACAGTGTGTTTCTCTTACCTGAATCCATAGTACGTCCCAGGGTCGGCCAGCCCAGGGAAGCGGAGTCCCAACTGTTTCTAGACAGTGTGTTTCTCTTACCTGAATCCATAGTACGTCCCAGGGTCGGCCAGCCCAGGGAAGCTGTCTCTAGACAGTGTGTTTCTCTTACCTGAATCCATAGTACGTCCCAGGGTCGGCCAGCTCAGGGAAGCTGTCTCTAGACCGTGTGTTTCTCTTACCTGAATCCATAGTACGTCCCAGGGTCGGCCAGCCCAGGGAAGCTGTCTCTAGACAGTGTGTTTCTCTTACCTGAATCCATAGTACGTCCCAGGGTCGGCCAGCCCAGGGAAGCTGTCTCTAGACAGTGTGTTTCTCTTACCTGAATCCATAGTACGTCCCAGGGTCGGCCAGCCCAGGAAGCTGTCTCTAGACAGTGTGTTTCTCTTACCTGAATCCATAGTACGTCCCAGGGTCGGCCAGCTCAGGGAAGCTCAGCCCCAGCTGTCTCTAGACAGTGTGTTTCTCTTACCTGAATCCATAGTACGTCCCAGGGTCGGCCAGCTCAGGGAAGCTGTCTCTAGACAGTGTGTTTCTCTTACCTGAATCCATAGTACGTCCCAGGGTCGGCCAGCCCAGGGAAGCGGAGTCCCAACTGTTTCTGGACAGTGTGTTTCTCTTACCTGAATCCATAGTACGTCCCAGGGTCGGCCAGCTCAGGGAAGCTGTCTCTAGACAGTGTGTTTCTCTTACCTGAATCCATAGTACGTCCCAGGGTCGGCCAGCCCAGGGAAGCGGAGTCCCAACTGTTTCTGGACAGTGTGTTTCTCTTACCTGAATCCATAGTACGCCCCAGGGTCGGCCAGCCCAGGGAAGCGGAGTCCCAACTGTTTCTAGACAGTGTGTTTCTCTTACCTGAATCCATAGTACGTCCCAGGGTCGGCCAGCCCAGGGAAGCGGAGTCCCAACTGTTTCTGGACAGTGTGTTTCTCTTACCTGAATCCATAGTACGTCCCAGGGTCGGCCAGCCCAGGGAAGCTGTCTCTAGACAGTGTGTTTCTCTTACCTGAATCCATAGTACGTCCCAGGGTCGGCCAGCCAGGGAAGCTGTCTCTAGACAGTGTGTTTCTCTTACCTGAATCCATAGTACGTCCCAGGGTCGGCCAGCTCAGGGAAGCTGTCTCTAGACAGTGTGTTTCTCTTACCTGAATCCATAGTACGTCCCAGGGTCGGCCAGCTCAGGGAAGCTGTCTCTAGACAGTGTGTTTCTGTTACCTGAATCCATAGTACGTCCCAGGGTCGGCCAGCCCAGGGAAGCGGAGTCCCAACTGTTTCTGGACAGTGTGTTTCTCTTACCTGAATCCATAGTACGTCCCAGGGTCGGCCAGCTCAGGGAAGCTGTCTCTAGACAGTGTGTTTCTCTTACCTGAATCCATAGTACGTCCCAGGGTCGGCCAGCCCAGGGAAGCGGAGTCCCAACTGTTTCTGGACAGTGTGTTTCTCTTACCTGAATCCATAGTACGTCCCAGGGTCGGCCAGCCCAGGGAAGCTGTCTCTAGACAGTGTGTTTCTCTTACCTGAATCCATAGTACGTCCCAGGGTCGGCCAGCTCAGGGAAGCTGTCTCTAGACAGTGTGTTTCTCTTACCTGAATCCATAGTACGTCCCAGGGTCGGCCAGCCCAGGGAAGCTGTCTCTAGACAGTGTGTTTCTCTTACCTGAATCCATAGTACGTCCCAGGGTCGGCCAGCCCAGGGAAGCTGTCTCTAGACCGTGTGTTTCTCTTACCTGAATCCATAGTACGTCCCAGGGTCGGCCAGCCCAGGGAAGTGGAGTCCCAACTGTTTCTGGACAGTGTGTTTCTCTTACCTGAATCCATAGTACGTCCCAGGGTCGGCCAGCCCAGGGAAGCGGAGTCCCAACTGTTTCTGGACAGTGTGTTTCTCTTACCTGAATCCATAGTACGTCCCAGGGTCGGCCAGCCCAGGGAAGCGGAGTCCCAACTGTTTCTGGACAGTGTGTTTCTCTTACCTGAATCCATAGTACGTCCCAGGGTCGGCCAGCCCAGGGAAGCGGAGTCCCAACTGTTTCTGGACAGTGTGTTTCTCTTACCTGAATCCATAGTACGTCCCAGGGTCGGCCAGCCCAGGGAAGCTGTCTCTAGACAGTGTGTTTCTCTTACCTGAATCCATAGTACGTCCCAGGGTCGGCCAGCCCAGGGAAGCTGTCTCTAGACAGTGTGTTTCTCTTACCTGAATCCATAGTACGTCCCAGGGTCGGCCAGCTCAGGGAAGCTGTCTCTAGACCGTGTGTTTCTCTTACCTGAATCCATAGTACGTCCCAGGGTCGGCCAGCTCAGGGAAGCTGTCTCTAGACAGTGTGTTTCTCTTACCTGAATCCATAGTACGTCCCAGGGTCGGCCAGCCCAGGGAAGCTGTCTCTAGACAGTGTGTTTCTCTTACCTGAATCCATAGTACGTCCCAGGGTCGGCCAGCCCAGGGAAGCTGTCTCTAGACAGTGTGTTTCTCTTACCTGAATCCATAGTACGTCCCAGGGTCGGCCAGCCCAGGGAAGCTCAGCCCCAGCTGTCTCTAGACAGTGTGTTTCTCTTACCTGAATCCATAGTACGTCCCAGGGTCGGCCAGCTCAGGGAAGCTGTCTCTAGACAGTGTGTTTCTCTTACCTGAATCCATAGTACGTCCCAGGGTCGGCCAGCCCAGGGAAGCGGAGTCCCAACTGTTTCTGGACAGTGTGTTTCTCTTACCTGAATCCATAGTACGTCCCAGGGTCGGCCAGCTCAGGGAAGCTGTCTCTAGACAGTGTGTTTCTCTTACCTGAATCCATAGTACGTCCCAGGGTCGGCCAGCCCAGGGAAGCGGAGTCCCAACTGTTTCTGGACAGTGTGTTTCTCTTACCTGAATCCATAGTACGCCCCAGGGTCGGCCAGCTCAGGGAAGCTGTCTCTAGACAGTGTGTTTCTCTTACCTGAATCCATAGTACGTCCCAGGGTCGGCCAGCCCAGGGAAGCTGTCTCTAGACAGTGTGTTTCTCTTACCTGAATCCATAGTACGTCCCAGGGTCGGCCAGCCCAGGAAGCTGTCTCTAGACAGTGTGTTTCTCTTACCTGAATCCATAGTACGTCCCAGGGTCGGCCAGCTCAGGGAAGCTGTCTCTAGACAGTGTGTTTCTCTTACCTGAATCCATAGTACGTCCCAGGGTCGGCCAGCTCAGGGAAGCTGTCTCTAGACAGTGTGTTTCTCTTACCTGAATCCATAGTACGTCCCAGGGTCGGCCAGCCCAGGGAAGCTGTCTCTAGACAGTGTGTTTCTCTTACCTGAATCCATAGTACGTCCCAGGGTCGGCCAGCCCAGGGATACTGTCTCTAGACAGTGTGTTTCTCTTACCTGAATCCATAGTACGTCCCAGGGTCGGCCAGCCCAGGGAAGCGGAGTCCCAACTGTTTCTGGACAGTGTGTTTCTCTTACCTGAATCCATAGTACGTCCCAGGGTCGGCCAGCTCAGGGAAGCTGTCTCTAGACAGTGTGTTTCTCTTACCTGAATCCATAGTACGTCCCAGGGTCGGCCAGCCCAGGGAAGCGGAGTCCCAACTGTTTCTGGACAGTGTGTTTCTCTTACCTGAATCCATAGTACGTCCCAGGGTCGGCCAGCTCAGGGAAGCTGTCTCTAGACAGTGTGTTTCTCTTACCTGAATCCATAGTACGTCCCAGGGTCGGCCAGCCCAGGGAAGCTGTCTCTAGACAGTGTGTTTCTCTTACCTGAATCCATAGTACGTCCCAGGGTCGGCCAGCCCAGGGAAGCTGTCTCTAGACCGTGTGTTTCTCTTACCTGAATCCATAGTACGTCCCAGGGTCGGCCAGCCCAGGGAAGCGGAGTCCCAACTGTTTCTGGACAGTGTGTTTCTCTTACCTGAATCCATAGTACGTCCCAGGGTCGGCCAGCCCAGGGAAGCGGAGTCCCAACTGTTTCTGGACAGTGTGTTTCTCTTACCTGAATCCATAGTACGTCCCAGGGTCGGCCAGCCCAGGGAAGCGGAGTCCCAACTGTTTCTGGACAGTGTGTTTCTCTTACCTGAATCCATAGTACGTCCCAGGGTCGGCCAGCCCAGGGAAGCGGAGTCCCAACTGTTTCTGGACAGTGTGTTTCTCTTACCTGAATCCATAGTACGTCCCAGGGTCGGCCAGCTCAGGGAAGCGGAGTCCCAACTGTTTCTGGACAGTGTGTTTCTCTTACCTGAATCCATAGTACGTCCCAGGGTCGGCCAGCCCAGGGAAGCGGAGTCCCAACTGTTTCTAGACAGTGTGTTTCTCTTACCTGAATCCATAGTACGTCCCAGGGTCGGCCAGCTCAGGGAAGCTGTCTCTAGACAGTGTGTTTCTCTTACCTGAATCCATAGTACGTCCCAGGGTCGGCCAGCTCAGAGAAGCTGTCTCTAGACAGTGTGTTTCTCTTACCTGAATCCATAGTACGTCCCAGGGTCGGCCAGCCCAGGGAAGCGGAGTCCCAACTGTTTCTGGACAGTGTGTTTCTCTTACCTGAATCCATAGTACGTCCCAGGGTCGGCCAGCTCAGGGAAGCTGTTTCTGGACAGTGTGTTTCTCTTACCTGAATCCATAGTACGTCCCAGGGTCGGCCAGCCCAGGGAAGCTGTCTCTAGACAGTGTGTTTCTCTTACCTGAATCCATAGTACGTCCCAGGGTCGGCCAGCCCAGGGAAGCTGTCTCTAGACAGTGTGTTTCTCTTACCTGAATCCATAGTACGTCCCAGGGTCGGCCAGCCCAGGGAAGCTGTTTCTGGACAGTGTGTTTCTCTTACCTGAATCCATAGTACGTCCCAGGGTCGGCCAGCCCAGGGAAGCGGAGTCCCAACTGTTTCTGGACAGTGTGTTTCTCGTACCACATCTTGCTGTCGATGCGGATGTCCCAGTGCTTATCCACTATGATGTAGTCACAGCTCTGATACAGAACCTTCAGACTGTCAACACTGGCGGGTTCCACACCTCTGGACGGTTCCACACCCCTGGACGGTTCCACACCCCTGGACGGTTCCACACCCCTGGCGGGTTCCACACCTCTGGACGGTTCCACACCCCTGGTCGTTTCCACACCACAGGCCGGTTCCATACTGCTGCCTGGTTGCACACTGGTCGGTTCCCTCAGACTGTCCACACTGCCAGGTTCCATACTGCCAGGATCCATACTCACCACTCAGCCTGACCTGCTGAAACACGAGACAACACGAGGGACTGATGGTGTGATATATACTTCCTCAAAAGTCAGAATTAAAACTAAAAAAACTCAAGAAATCTGTCATTCATTTTGACGTTTATTGCCAAAGAGAGATTAGTCGCGCAATTATACATCTAAGATGTTTGGTGCAGTATTTATTATTTTATTTTATTAATTATTAGCATGAAAATGGGACCTTCTCTCGTTGAACAACAGACATTATTGAAGAATCTCTACTGTTGACCATCTCAAGGCCATCAGACTGTTAAACAGCCACCACTAACATTGAGTGGCTACTGCCAACACACTGACACTGACACTGACTCAACTCCAGCGACTTTAATAATGGGAATTGATGTAAATATATCACTAGCCACTTTAAACAATGCTACCTAATATAATGTTACTTACCCTACATTGTTCATCTCATATGCATACGTTGATACTGTACTCTATATCATCTACTGCATCTTTATGTAATACATGTATCACTAGCCACTTTAACTATGCCACTTGGTTTACATACTTATCTCATATGTATATACTGTACTCGATATCATCTACTGTATCTTGCCTATGCTGCTCTGTACCATCACTCATTCATATATCCTTATGTACATATTCTTTATCCCCTTACACTGTGTATAAGACAGTAGTTTTGGAATTGTTAGTTAGATTACTTGTTGGTTATTACTGCATTGTCGGAACTAGAAGCACAAGCATTTCGCTACACTCGCATTAACATCTGCTAACCATGTGTATGTGACAAATAAAATTGGATTTGATTTCAATTTCAATTCAATTCAATTTCAATTTCAATTCAATTTCAATTCAATGGGCTTTATTGTCAATGGGAAACATATGTTTACATTGTCAAAGCAAGTGAGATCGATAATTAACAAAAGTGAAATAAACAATAAAAATGAATAGTAAACATTACACATACAGAAGTTCCAAAAGAATAAAGACATTTCAAATGTCATATTATGTCTATGTTTTACTGTTTTACTAAATACAATAGCTAATTAAAGAGTTTATATTATACAATGGACAGACAGTGGTACGATGTAACAAACATTCATTAGCCAGGTAAGTAACGATAGCTGACGTTATCTAAGTTAGCAAGCTATCTATCTAGCTAAATCAGATTAGTTTACAGTCAGTGTCATTTTTTCGGTACGTTAGATTGTTATATACCTGTTTATGATTAAATCTCTCCAGTAGACCCACATGTACATTACAGAGACAAGGAACAAACCAACAACACGGAAGCTGTGACAACGTCATAGTGACGGAGGAGCACTAACAACCAATCACAGCCCAAAGAAGCGTTGAATACGCCTACAAATTCAAATGTTCCCCGTTCCGAAAAGAAACAGTGTTTCACTGACGCTACTAGATACTACTAACGTTAAGACATTTTCATGTTTTCATAATGAGAAAAATCCTACCCTTTTTTTTGTTTATCTGTTTTACACACATCCATGTGCTTTTTTTTTTTTTTGGGGGCAAAGGCAAATTAGGTCCTTAAAAGTATCTTTTATTTAACAAGTCAGTTTAATAAGAACATATTCTAATTTACAATGACGACATACACCGGGCCAAACCAGGAGGACGATTGGCCAATTATGCGCCGCACTACGGGACTCTCAATCACGGCTGGTTGTGATATAGCCTGGTATCGAACCAGGGTGTCTGTAGTGACGCCTCCAGCACTGAGATGCAGTGTGTTAGACCGCTG
>NW_024609092.1:62500-65000 GCF_018296145.1 Oncorhynchus tshawytscha | reverse complement strand
CTCTGGCTGCTCCATTCTGACTGGCGGCTCTGGCTGCTCCATGCTGACTGGCGGCTCTGGCTGCTCCATGCTGACTGACGGCTCTGGCTGCTCCATGCTGACTGGCGGCTCTGGCTGCTCCATGCTGACTGGCGGCTCTGGCTGCTCCATGCTGACTGACGGCTCTGGCTGCTCCATGCTGACTGGCGGCTCTGGCTGCTCCATGCTGACTGGCGGCTCTGGCTGCTCCGTGCTGACTGGCGGCTCTGGCTGCTCCGTGCAGACTGGCGGCTCTGGCTGCTCTGTGCAGACTGGCAGCTCTGGCGGGTCCTTGCATACTGGCAGCTCTGGCGGCTCCTTGAAGACTGGCAGCTCTGGCGGCTCCTTGCAGACTGGCAGCTCTGGCTGCTCCTTGCAGACTGGCAGCTCTGGCTGCTCCTTGCAGACTGGCAGCTCTGGCGGCTCCTTGCAGACTGGCAGCTCTGGCGGCTCCTTGCAGACTGGCAGCTCTGGCTGCTCCTTGCAGACTGGCAGCTCTGGCAGCTCCTTGCAGACTGGCAGCTCTAGGTGCTCCTTGCAGACTGGCAGCTCTGGCAGCGCTGGACAGGCGGGAGACTCTGGCAGTGCTGAACAGGCGGGAGAACAGGCGGGAGACTCTGGCAGCGCTGAACAGGTGGTGGAGACTCCGGCAGCGCTGTAGAGGAGGAAGGCTCTGACAGCGCTGGACAGAGCAGAGTTAGTCAATACACCACCACCCCAACAGGACACAGTGGGGTAAATATACAGGATGAAGGCACAGAGCAGAGTTAGTCAATACACCACCACCCCAACAGGACACAGTGGGGTAAATATACAGGATGAAGGCACAGAGCAGAGTTAGTCAATACACCACCACCCCAACAGGACACAGTGGGGTAAATATACAGGACATGTATTTATTACTTATACAGAGCAGAGTTTGTCATTTTCCCAACACCACCACCCCAACAGGACATTTATGTATTCATCACCGTTGTTAATATGTAGAAGTGAAAAAGAAAAGAACTCAGACGTGTTTCCCATATTTTGTTACATTATTCTAAAACATATGAAGAGAACAGAGGCAGCAGCAGCTAGGTAGTAACAGTAACAGTAACAGTAACAGCAGCTAGGTAGTAACAGTAACAGTAACAGTAACAGTAACAGTAACAGTAACAGTAACAGTAACAGTAACAGCAGCTAGGTAGTAACAGTAACAGTAACAGTAACAGTAACAGTAACAGCAGCTAGGTAGTAACAGTAACAGTAACAGTAACAGTAACAGTGACAGTAACAGCAGCTAGGTGGTAACAGTAACAGTAACAGCAACAAATCAAATCAAATCAAATCAAATCAAATAACAGTAACAGGTGGTAACAGTAACAGTAACAGTAACAGTAACAGTGACAGTAACAGCAGCTAGGTGGTAACAGTAACAGTAACAGCAACAAATCAAATCAAATCAAATCAAATCAAATAACAGTAACAGGTGGTAACAGTAACAGTAACAGTAACAGTAACAGCAGCTAGGTGGTAACAGTAACAGTAACAGCAACAGTAACAGTAACAGCAGCTAGGTAGTAACAGTAACAGTAACAGTAACAGTAACAGTAACAGTGACAGTAACAGCAGCTAGGTGGTAACAGTAACAGCAGCAGCAGCTAGGTAGTAACAGAAACAGTAACAGTAACAGCAGCTAGGTAGTAACAGTAACATTAACAGTAACAGCAGCTAGGTAGTAACAGTAACAGTAACAGTAAAAGCAACAGTAACAGTAACAGTAACACTAGCTAGGTAGTAACAGTAACAGTAACAGTAACAACAGCTGGGTAGTAACAGTAACAGTAACAGTAATAGTAACAGCAGCTAGGTAGTAACAGTAACAGCAACAGTAACAGTAACAGCTAGGTAGTAACAGTAACATCAGCTAGGTAGTAACAGTAACAGTAACAGTAACAGCAGCTAGGTGGTAGCAGTAACAGTTATAGCAGCTAGGTAGTAACAGTAACGGTAACAGTAACAGCAGCTAGGTAGTAACAGTAACAGTAACAGCAGCTAGGTGGTAGCAGTAACAGTTACAGCAGCTAGGTAGTAACAGTAACGGTAACAGTAACAGCAGCTAGGTAGTAACAGTAACAGTAACAGCAGCTAGGTAGTAACGGTAGCAGTAACAGCTAGGTAGTAACAGTAACAGTAACAGTAACAGTGGCAGCAGCTAGGTAGTAACAGTAACAGCTAGGTAGTAACAGTAACAGTAACAGCTAGGTAGTAACAGTAACAGTAACAGCTAGGTAGTAACATTAACAGTAACAGCAGCTAGGTAGTAAAAGTAACAGCAGCTAGGTAGTAACAGTAACAGTAACAGCAGCTAGGTAGTAACAGTAACAGTAACATCAGCTAGGTAGTAACAGTAACAGTAACAGTAACAGCAGCTAGGTAGTAACAGTAACAGCAGCTAGGTAGTAACAGTAAAAGTAACAGCTAGGTAGTAACAGTAACAGTA
>NW_024609092.1:40000-55000 GCF_018296145.1 Oncorhynchus tshawytscha | reverse complement strand
CTTTATAGACCAGTAGGTGGTCTCTATAGGCCCGTAGGTGGTTTTATAGAAGAGTAGGTGGTCTTTATAGGCCAGTAGGTGGTCTTTATAGGCCAGTAGGTGGTCTTTATGAGCCAGTAGGTTGTCTCTATAGGCCAGTAGGTGGTCTTTATAGGCCAGTAGGTGGTCTTTATAGGCCAGTAGATGGTCTTTCTAGGCCAGTAGGTAGTCTTTATAGGCCAGTAGGTGGTCTTTATAGAACAGTAGGTTGTCTTTATAGGCCAGTAGATCTTCTTCATAGGCCAGTAGGTGGTCTTTATAGACCAGTAGGGAGTCTTCATAGGCCAGTAGGTGGTCTTTATAGGCCAGTACGTGGTCTTTATAGACCATTAGGTGGTCTTTATAGAACAGTAGGTGGTCTTTATAGGACAGTAGGTGGTCTTTATAGGCCAGTAGATCTTCTTCATAGGCCAGTAGGTGGTCTTTATAGGCCAGTAGGGAGTCTTCATAGGCCAGTAGGTGGTCTTTATAGGCCAGTAGGTGGTATTTCTAGGCCAGTAGGTGGTCTTTATAGGCCAGTAGGTGGTCTTTATAGACCAGTATGTGGTCTTTATAGAACAGTCTATGGTCTTTACAGGCCAGTAGGTGGTCTTTATAGGCCAGTAGCTCTTCTTCATAGGCCAGTAGGTGGTCTTTATAGGCCAGTAGGGCATCTTCATAGGCCAGTAGGTGGTCTTTACAGGCCAGTAGGGAGTCTTCAAAGGTCAGTAGGTATTCTTTATATGCCAGTAGGGGGTCTTTACAGGCCACTAGGTGGTCTTTATAGGCCAGTAGATCTTCTTCTTCATAGGCCAGTAAGTGGTCTTTATAGGCCAGTAGATGGTCTTTATAGGCCAGTAGGTGGTCTTTATAGGCCAGTAGGCGGTCCTTATAGGCCAGTCGGTGGTTTTATAGGCCAGGAGTTGGTCTTTATAGGCCAGTAGGTAGTCTTTATAGGCCAGTAGGTGGTTTTTATAGACCAGTAGGTGGTCTTTACAGACCAGTAGGTGGTCTTTATAGAAGAGTAGGTGGTCTTTATAGAACAGTATATGGTCTTTATAGGCCTGTAGGTGGTCTTTATAGGACAGTAGGTGGTCGTTATAGACCAGTAGGTGGTCTTTATAGGCCAGTAGGTGGTCTTTATAGGCCAGTTTTGGTCTTTATAGGCCAGTAGGTGGTCTTTATAGATCAGTAGGTGGTCTTTATAGGCCAGTAGGAAGTCTTTGTAGGACAGTAGGAGGTCTTTATAGGCCACTAGGTTGTCTTTTATGCCAGTAGGTGGTCTTTGTAGGACAGTAGATGTTCTTTATAGGCCAGTAGATGTTCTTTATAGGCCAGTAGGTGGTCTTTATATGCCAGTAGGTTATCTTTATATGCCAGTAGGTGGTCTTTGTAGGACAGTAGATGTTCTTTATAGGCCAGTAGATGTTCTTTATAGGCCAGTAGGTGGTCTTTATATGCCAGTAGGTGGTCTTTATATGCCAGTAGGTGGTCTTTATAAGCCAGTAGGTGGTCTTTGTAGGACAGTAGAGGTCTTTATAGGTTAATAGGTGGACAGAAAGGTCACTACTTCTGAGGCAGGGACTTCTCCAGTCATGATGAGGTCTAGTCCAGGTCTGAGTCAGGGTCTTCTCCAGTCATGATGAGGTCCAGTCCAGGTCTGAGGCAGGGACTTCTCCAGTCATGATGAGGTCTAGTGTAGGTTCAGGTCTGAGGCAGGGACTTCTCCAGTCAGGATTAGTTCTAGTGTAGGTTCAGGTCTGAGGCAGGGACTTCTCCAGTCATGATGAGGTCTAGTGTAGGTTCAGGTCTAAGGCAGGGACTTCTCCAGTTATGATGAGGTCTAGTCCAGGTCTGAGGCAGGGTCTTCTCCAGTCATGATGAGGTCTAGTCCAGGTCTGAGGCAGGCACTTCTCCAGTCATGATGAGGTCTAGTGTAGGGTCAGGTCTGAGGCAGGGTCTTCTCCAGTCATGATGAGGTCTAGTACAGGTCTGAGGCAGGGACTTCTCCAGTCATGATGAGGTCTAGTCCAGGTCTGAGGCAGGGTCTTCTCCAGTTATGATGAGGTCTAGTCCAGGTCTGAGGCAGGGACTTCTCCAGTCATGATGAGGTCTAGTCCAGGTCTGAGGCAGGGACTTCTCCAGTTATGATCAAATCAAATCAAATCAAATTTTATTTGTCACATACACATGGTTAGCAGATGTTAATGCGAGTGTAGCGAAATGCTTGTGCTTCTAGTTCCGACAGTGCAGTAATATCTAACAAGTAATCTAACTAACAATTCCAAAACTACTGTCTTATTCACAGTGTAAGGGGATAAAGAATATGTACATAAAGATATATGAATGAGTGATGGTACAGAGCAGCATAGGCAAGATACAGTAGATGGTATCGAGTACAGTATATACATATGAGATGAGTATGTAAACAAAGTGGCATAGTTAAAGTGGCTAGTGATACATGTATTACATAAGGATGCAGTAGATGATATAGAGTACAGTATATACGTATGCATATGGGATGAATAATGTAGGGTATGTAACATTATATAAGGTAGCATTGTTTAAAGTGGCTGGTGATGTATTTTACATCATTTTACATCATTAAAGTGGCTGGAGTTGAGTCAGTGTCAGTGTCAGTGTGTTGGCCGCAGCCACTCAATGTTAGTGGTGGCTGTTTAACAGTCTGATGGCCTTGAGATAGAAGCTGTTTTTCAGTCTCTCGGTCCCAGCTTTGATGCACCTGTACTGACCTCGCCTTCTGGATGATAGCGGGGTGAACAGGCAGTGGCTCGGGTGGTTGATGTCCTTGATGATCTTTATGGCCTTCCTGTAACATCGGGTGGTGTAGGTGTCCTGGAGGGCAGGTAGTTTGCCCCCAGTGATGCGTTGTGCAGACCTCACTACCCTCTGAGAGCCTTACGGTTGTGGGCGGAGCAGTTGCCGTACCAGGCGGTGATACAGCCCGCCAGGATGCTCTCGATTGTGCATCTGTAGAAGTTTGTGAGTGCTTTTGGTGACAAGCTGAATTTCTTCAGCCTTCTGAGGTTGAAGAGGCGCTGCTGCACCTTCTTCACGATGCTGTCTGTGTGAGTGGACCAATTCAGTTTGTCTGTGATGTGTATGCCGAGGAACTTAAAACTTGCTACCCTCTCCACTACTGATCCAACGATGTGGATAGGGGGATGTTCCCTCTGCTGTTTCCTAAAGTCCACAATCATCTCCTTAGTTTTGTTGACGTTGAGTGTGAGGTTATTTTCCTGACACCACACTCCGAGGGCCCTCACCTCCTCCCTGTAGGCCGTCTCGTCGTTGTTGGTAATCAAGCCTACCACTGTTGTGTCGTCCGCAAACTTGATGATTGAGTTGGAGGCGTGCGTGGCCACGCAGTCGTGGGTGAACAGGGAGTACAGGAGAGGGCTCAGAACGCACCCTTGTGGGGCCCCAGTGTTGAGGATCAGCGGGGTGGAGATGTTGTTGCCTACCCCCTCACCACCTGGGGGCGGCCCGTCAGGAAGTCCAGTACCCAGTTGCACAGGGCGGGGTCGAGACCCAGGGTCTCGAGCTTGATGACAAGCTTGGAGGGTACTATGGTGTTGAATGCCGAGCTGTAGTCGATGAACAGCATTCTCACATAGGTATTCCTCTTGTCCAGATGGGTTAGGGCAGTGTGCAGTGTGGTTGAGATTGCATCGTCTGTGGACCTATTTGGGCGGTAAGCAAATTGGAGTGGGTCTAGGGTGTCAGGTAGGGTGGAGGTGATATGGGCCTTGACTAGTCTCTCAAAGCACTTCATGATGACGGAAGTGAGGGCTACGGGGCGGTAGTCGTTTAGCTCAGTTACCTTAGCTTTCTTGGGAACAGGAACAATGGTGGCCCTCTTGAAGCATGTGGGAACAGCAGACTGGTATAGGGATTGATTGAATATGTCCGTAAACACACCGGCCAGCTGGTCTGCGCATGCTCTAAGGGCGCGGCTGGGGATGCCGTCTGGGCCTGCAGCCTTGCGAGGGTTAACACGTTTAAATGTCTTACTCACCTCGGCTGCAGTGAAGGAGAGTCCACATGTTTCCGTTGCAGGCCGTGTCAGTGGCACTGTATTGTCCTCAAAGCGGGCAAAAAAGTGATTTAGTCTGCCTGGGAGCAAGACATCCTGGTCCGTGACTGGGCTGGGTTTCTTCTTGTAGTCCGTGATTGACTGTAGACCCTGCCACATACCTCTTGTGTCTGAGCCGTTGAATTGAGATTCTACTTTGTCTCTGTACTGATGCTTAGCTTGTTTGATAGCCTTGCGGAGGGAATAGCTGCACTGTTTGTATTCGGTCATGTTACCAGTCACCTTGCCCTGATTAAAAGCAGTGGTTCGTGCCTTCAGTTTCACGCGAATGCTGCCATCAATCCACGGTTTCTGGTTAGGGAATGTTTTAATCGTTGCTATGGGAACGACATCTTCAACGCACGTTCTAATGAACTCGCACACCGAATCAGCGTATTCGTCAATGTTGTTATCTGACGCAATACGAAACATATCCCAGTCCACGTGATGGAAGCAGTTTTGGAGTGTGGAGTCAGCTTGGTCGGACCAGCGTTGGACAGACCTCAGCGTGGGAGCTTCTTTTTTTAGTTTCTGTCTGTAGGCAAGGATCAACAAAATGGAGTCGTGGTCAGCTTTTCCGAAAGGGGGGCGGGGCAGGGCCTTATATGCGTCGCGGAAGTTAGAGTAACAATAATCCAAGGTTTTTCCACCCCTGGTTGCGCAATCGATATGCTGATAAAATTTAGGGAGTCTTGTTTTCAGATTAGCCTTGTTAAAATCCCCAGCTACAATGAATGCAGCCTCCGGATAAATGGATTCCAGTTTGCAAAGAGTCAAATAAAGTTCGTTCAGAGCCATCTATGTGTCTGCTTGGGGGGTATATACGGCTGTGATTATAATCGAAGAGAATTCTCTTGGTAGATAATGTGGTCGACATTTGATTGTGAGGAATTCTAAATCAGGTTAACAGACGGATTTTAGTTCCTGTATGTTTCTTTCATCACACCATGTCTCATTAGCCATAAGGCATACGCCCCCGCCCTCTTCTTACCAGAAAGATGTTTGTTTCTGTCGGTGCGATGCGTGGAGAAACCCGCTGGCTGCACCGCCTCCGATAGCGTCTCTCCAGTGAGCCATGTTTCCGTGAAGCAAAGAACGTTACAGTCTCTGATGTCCCTCTGGAATGCTACCCTTGCTCGGATTTCATCAACCTTGTTGTCAAGAGACTGGACATTGGCGAGAAGAATAGGGAGTGGTGCACGATGTGCCCGTCTCCGGAGTCTGACCAGAAGACCGCCTCGTTTCCCTCTTTTTCTGTGTCGTTTTTTTGGGTCGCCGCATGGGATCCATTCCGTTGTCCTGTTTGAAAGGCAGAACACAGGATCCGCATCGCGAAAATCATATTCTTGGTCGTACTGATGGTGAGTTGACGCTGATCTTATATTCAGTAGTCCTTCTCGACTGTATGTAATGAAACCTAAGATGACCTGGGGTACTAATGTAAGAAATAACACGTAAAAAAACAAAAAATTGCATAGTTTCCTAGGAACGCGAACCTCCGGCGCCGATCATTTATCACTTCAGTGTTAATCTGCAAAATTGTAATTCTTCGCCTACCTCCTCATGCCTTTTGCACACAATGTATATAGTCTCTCTTTTTTTTCTACTGTGTTATTGACTTGTGGCTAGTGGCTAGGCTGGGATGTGGCAAGTGGCTAGGCTGGGATGTTGCTAGTTGCTAGGATGGATGTGGCTAGTGGCTAGTCGCTAGGCTAGGCTGTGATGTGGCTAGGCTGGGATGTGGCTAGCGGCTAGGCTATCAGGTAGCAAACGAGCTGGTAAAATGGCATGACAGTATTACTTGTGATATGTAATTAAGACTAACGGTTGTACAACGCTAATAGTCTTATGATAATCAGTTACTGCCACCAACGCAACACAGACACAGAATTACACCAAAGAGACGCTCAATGCAATGGTATATATATGTGACTTATCTGAGACATTCAATGCAATGGTATATTTACGTTGCCGTATCTGAGACATTCAATGCAATGGTATATCTGAGACATTCAATGCAATGGTATATCTGAGACATTCATTGCAATGGTATATCTGAGACATTCAATGCAATGGTATATCTGAGACATTCAATGCAATGGTATATCTGAGACATTCAATGCAATGGTATATCTGAGACATTCAATGCAATGGTATATCTGAGACATTCAATGCAATGGTATATCTGAGACATTCAATGCAATGGTATATCTGAGACATTCAATGCAATGGTATATCTGAGACATTCAATGCAATGGTATATCTGAGACATTCAATGCAATGGTATATCTGAGACATTCAATGCAATGGTATATCTGAGACATTCAATGCAATGGTATATCTGAGACATTCAATGCAATGGTATATCTGAGACATTCAATGTGCAATGGTATATCTGAGACATTCAATGCAATGGTATATCTGAGACATTCAATGCAATGGTATATCTGAGACATTCAATGCAATGGTATATCTGAGACATTCAATGCAATGGTATATCTGAGACATTCAATGCAATGGTATATCTGAGACATTCAATGCAATGGTATATCTGAGACATTCAATGCAATGGTATATCTGAGACATTCAATGCAATGGTATATCTGAGACATTCAATGCAATGGTATATCTGAGACATTCAATGCAATGGTATATCTGAGACATTCAATGCAATGGTATATCTGAGACATTCAATGCAATGGTATATCTGAGACATTCAATGCAATGGTATATCTGAGACATTCAATGCAATGGTATATCTGAGACATTCAATGCAATGGTATATCTGAGACATTCAATGCAATGGTATATCTGAGACATTCAATGCAATGGTATATCTGAGACATTCATTGCAATGGTATATCTGAGACATTCAATGCAATGGTATATCTGAGACATTCAATGCAATGGTATATCTGAGACATTCAATGCAATGGTATATCTGAGACATTCAATGCAATGGTATATCTGAGACATTCAATGCAATGGTATATCTGAGACATTCAATGCAATGGTATATCTGAGACATTCAATGCAATGGTATATCTGAGACATTCAATGCAATGGTATATCTGAGACATTCAATGCAATGGTATATCTGAGACATTCAATGCAATGGTATATCTGAGACATTCAATGCAATGGTATATCTGAGACATTCAATGCAATGGTATATCTGATGTGAATACATTCTTCTATTTATTAATGAAGAAACACTAAACAAACTATACAAAACAACAAAACGAACGTGACGCCATATATAAACAAGTGCAGACACAGGCAACTAACCATAGACAATAACCCACGAAATACCCAAGGAATATGGCTGCCTAAATATGGTTCCCAACCAGAGACAACGATAAATTATAGACATACAACCATTGACATACATAACACCTAGACTAGTAAACACCCATAGACATACAAAACCCCTAGACAGGGTCAAAAACACATACATCACCCATGTCACACCCTGACCTAACCAAAATAATAAAGAAAACAAAGAATGCTAAGGTCAGGGCGTGACAGTACCCCCCCAAAGGTGCGGACTCCCGGCCGCACACCTAAGCCCATATGGGAGGGTCTGGGTGGGCATAACTCCGAGGTGGCGGTTCTGGCTCAGGACATGGACCCCGCTCCACTTCACCCTTACTTAATGTCTCTGGAGCGGGAACCCTCACCGCCAACCACGGACTAGAGGACGCCACTGGACTGATGGTCGAGTCTGGAGTGAGTGGCGCCTCTGGATTGGAGGGAGATTCTGGTGGATCTGGACTGGAGGGAGACTCTGGCGGATCCGGACTGGAGGGAGACTCTGGCGGATCAGGACTGGAGGGAGACTCTGGCGGATCAGGACTGGAGGGAGACTCTGGCGGATCCGGACTGGAGGGAGACTCTGGTGGATCCGGACTGGAGGGAGACTCTGGCGGATCCGGTCTGCGGCCCGTCGTAGGAGGTTCCGGTCTGCGGTCCGTCGTAGGAGGTTCCGGTCTGTAGACTGTCGCCGGACGCTCTGGACTGGGTACTGTCGCTGGACGCTCTGGACTGGGTACTGTCGCCGGACGCTCTGGATTGGGTACTGTCACCAGACGCTCTGGACTGGGTACTGTCGCCGGACCCTCTGGACTGGGTACTGTCGCCGGACGCTCTGGACTGGCGAGGTGCACTATAGGCCTGGTGCGTGGTGCCGGCACTGGTGGTATCGGGCTGGGGACACGCACCTCAGGGCGAGTGCGAGGAGCAGAAACAGGGAGTACTGTGGACCCTGGAGACGCACAGGAAGCCTGGTGCGTGGTGTTGGCACTGGTGGTACTGGGCTGGGGAGGCGTACTGGAGGTCTGGAGTGTAGAGCTGACACAACTCGGCCTGGCTGGATGGTTATACTTGCCCTGCAAATGCAGGGCGCTGGCACAGGACACACAGGGCTGTGCAGACTCATAGTACGCAGAGCCGGCGCAGGATATCCTGGTCCATGGAGGTATACTGGAGACCAGGAGCGCTGAGCCGGCACCCTCCTTCCTGGCTTGATGCCCATTCTAGCCCTGCAAATGCGAGTAGCAGGAATTGAGCGCACAGGGCTAGAAATGCACACTGGAGACACCGTGCGTTCCACCGCATAACACGGTGCCAGACCAGTAACACGCTCCCCACGATACAACAGTCTCAACCTGACACAGCATGGCAATGGAATGTACTGTTGTCTATTCGTGGCCTCACGATTCAACAGTCTCAACCTGACACAGCATGTCAATGTCCCCAAACACAATCGGAAACATTAGACCTCATCATGACTTGAGAAGTCCCTGCCTCAGACCTGAACCTACACTAGACCTCATCCTGACTGGAGAAGTCCCTGCCTCAGACGTGAACCTACACTAGACCTCATCATGACTGGAGAAGTCCCTGCCTCAGACCTGAACCTACACTAGACCTCATCATGACTGGAGAAGTTCCTGACTCAGACCTACACTAGACCTCATCATGACTGGAGAAGTCCCTGCCTCAGACCTGGACTAGACCTCATCATAACTGGAGAAGACCCTGCCTCAGACCTGAACCTACACTGGAGAAGTCCCTGACTCAGACCTACACTAGACCTAATCATGCCTGGAGAAGTCCCTGCCTCAGACCTACACTAGACCTCATCAAGACTGGAGAAGTCCCTGCCTCAGACCTGAACCTACACTATACCTCATCATGACTGGAGAAGTCCATGCCTCAGACCTGGAATAGACCTCATTATAACTGGAGAAGTCCCTGCCTCAGACCTACACTAGACCTCATCATGACTGGAGAAGTCCCTGCCTCAGACATACACTAGACCTCATCATGACTGGAGAAGTACCTGCCTCAGACCTGAACCTACACTAGACCTCATCATGACTGGAGAATTCCATGCCTCAGATCTGAACCTACACTAGACCTCATCATGACTGGAGAGGTCCCTGCCTCAGACCTGGACTAGACCTCATCATAACTGGAAAAGTCCCTGCCTCAGACCTGAACCTACACTAGACCTCATCCTGACTGGAGAAGACCCTGCCTCAGATCTGAACCTACACTAGACCTCATCATGACTGGAGAAGTCCCTGCCTCAGACCTACACTAGACCTCATCATAGCAAGGCTATCAAACAAGCTAAGCGTCAGTACAGAGACAAAGTAGAACCTCAATTCAACGGCTCAGACACAAGAGGCACGTGGCAGGGTCTACAGTCAATCACGGACTACAGGAAGAAATCCAGCCCAGTCACGGACCAGGATGTCTTGCTCCCAGGCAGACTAAATAACTTTTTGCCCGCTTTGAGGACAATACAGTGCCACTGACACGGCCTGCAACGAAAACATGCGGTCTCTTCTTCACTGCAGCCGAGGTGAGTAAGACATTTAAACGTGTTAACCCTCGCAAGGCTGCAGGCCCAGACGGCATCCCCAGCCGCGCCCTCAGAGCATGCACAGACCAGCTGGCCGGTGTGTTTACGGACATATTCAATCAATCCCTATACCAGTCTGCTGTTCCCACATGCTTCAAGAGGGCCACCATTGTTCCTGTTCCCAAGAAAGCTAAGGTAACTGAGCTAAACGACTACCGCCCGTAGCCCTCACTTCCGTCATCATGAAGTGCTTTGAGAGACTAGTCAAGGCCCATATCACCTCCACCCTACCTGACACCCTTGACCCACTCCAATTTGCTTACCGCCCAAATAGGTCCACAGACGATGCAATCTCAACCACACTGCACACTGCCCTAACCCATCTGGACAAGAGGAATACCTATGTGAGAATGCTGTTCATCGACTACAGCTCGGCATTCAACACCATAGTACCCTCCAAGCTTGTCATCAAGCTCGAGACCCTGGGTCTCGACCCCCTGTGCAACTGGGTACTGGACTTCCTGACGGGCCGCCCCAGGTGGTGAGGGTAGGCAACAACATCTCCACCCCGCTGATCCTCAACACTGGGGCCCCACAAGGGTGCGTTCTGAGCCCTCTCCTGTACTCCCTGTTCACCCACGACTGCGTGGCCACGCACGCCTCCAACTCAATCATCAAGTTTGCGGACGACACAACAGTGGTAGGCTTGATTACCAACAACGACGAGACGGCCTACAGGGAGGAGGTGAGGGCCCTCGGAGTGTGGTGTCAGGAAAATAACCTCACACTCAACGTCAACAAAACTAAGGAGATGATTGTGGACTTTAGGAAACAGCAGAGGGAACACCCCCCTATCCACATCGTTGGAACAGTAGTGGAGAGGGTAGCAAGTTTTAAGTTCCTCGGCATACACATCACAGACAAACTGAATTGGTCCACTCACACAGACAGCATCGTGAAGAAGGCGCAGCAGCGCCTCTTCAACCTCAGAAGGCTGAAGAAATTCAGCTTGTCACCAAAAGCACTCACAAACTTCTACAGATGCACAATCGAGAGCATCCTGGCGGGCTGTATCACCGCCTGGTACGGCAACTGCTCCGCCCACAACCGTAAGGCTCTCCAGATGGTAGTGAGGTCTGCACAACGCATCACCGGGGGCAAACTACCTGCCCTCCAGGACACCTACACTACCCGATGTTACAGGAAGGCCATAAAGATCATCAAGGACATCAACCACCCGAGCCACTGCCTGTTCACCCCGCTATCATCCAGAAGGCGAGGTCAGTACAGGTGCATCAAAGCTGGGACCGAGAGACTGAAAAACAGCTTCTATCTCAAGGCCATCAGACTGTTAACCAGCCATCACTAACATTGAGTGGCTGCTGCCAACACACTGACTCTGACACTGACTCAACTCCAGCCACTTTAATGATGTAAAATGATGTAAAATATATCACTAGCCACTTTAAACAATGCTACCTTATATAATGTTACATACCCTACATTATTCATCCCATATGCATACGTATATACTGTACTCTATATCATCTACTGCATCCTTATGTAATACATGTATCACTAGCCACTTAACTATGCCACTTTGTTTACATACTCATCTCATATGTATATACTGTACTCGATATCATCTACTGTATCTTGCCTATGCTGCTCTGTACCATCACTCATTCATATATCCTTATGTACATATTCTTTATCCCCTTACACTGTGTATAAGACAGTAGTTTTGGAATTGTTAGTTAGATTACTTGTTGGTTATTACTGCATTGTCGGAACTAGAAGCACAAGCATTTCGCTACACTCGCATTAACATCTGCTAACCATGTGTATGTGACAAATAAAATTTGATTTGATTTGATTTGGATTTGAACAGATGGTCATGTACAGGTAGAGACATTGGTGTGCAAAAGAGCAGAAAAGTAAATAAATAAAAACAGTATGGGGAAGAGGTAGGTAAAATTGGGTGGGCCGTTTACCGATAGACTATGTACAGCTGCAGCGATAGGTTAGCTGCTCAGATAGCAGATGTTTGAAGTTGGTGAGGGAGATAAAAGTCTCCAACTTCAGCGATTTTTGCAATTCGTTCCAGTCACAGGCAGCAGAGAACTGGAACGAAAGGCAGCCAAATGAGGTGTTGGCTTTAGGGATGATCAGTGAGATACACCTGCTGGAGCGCGTGCTACGGGTGGGTGTTGCCATCGTGACCAGTGAACTGAGATAAGGAGGAGCTTTACCTAGCAAGGACTTGTAGATGACCTGGAGCCAGTGGGTCTGGCGACGAATATGTAGCGAGGGCCAGCCGACTAGAGCATACAGGTCGCAGTGGTGGGTGGTATAAGGTGCTTTAGTGACAAAACGGATGGCACTGTGATAAACTGCATCCAGTTTGCTGAGTAGAGTGTTGGAAGCTATTTTGTAGATGACATCGCCGAAGTCGAGGATCGGTAGGATAGTCAGTTTTACTAGGTAAGTTTGGCGGCGTGAGTGAAGGAGGCTTTGTTGTGAATAGAAAGCCGACTCTAGATTTGATTTTCGATCGGAGATGTTTGATATGAGTCTGGAAGGAGAGTTTACAGTCTAGCCAGACACCTAGGTACTTATAGATGTCCACATATTCAAGGTCGGAACCATCCAGGGTGGTGATGCTAGTCGGGCGTGCGGGTGCAGGCAGCGAACGGTTGAAAAGCATGCATTTGGTTTTACTAGCGTTTAAGAGCAGTTGGAGGCCACGGAAGGAGTGTTGTCTGGCATTGAAGCTCGTTTGGAGGTTAGATAGCACAGTGTCCAAGGACGGGCCGGAAGTATACAGAATGGTGTCGTCTGCGTAGAGGTGGATCAGGGAATCGCCCGCAGCAAGAGCAACATCATTGATATATACAAAGAAAAGAGTCGGCCCGAGAATTGAACCCTGTGGCACCCCCATAGAGACTGCCAGAGGACCGGACAGCATGCCCTCCGATTTGACACACTGAACTCTGTCTGCAAAGTAGTTGGTGAACCAGGCAAGGCAGTCATCAGAAAAACCGAGGCTACTGAGTCTGCCGATAAGAATATGGTGATTGACTGAGTCGAAAGCCTTGGCAAGGTCGATGAAGACGGCTGCACAGTACACAGCACTAGCCACATCCCAGCCTAGCCACAAGCCACATCCCAGCCTAGCCACATCCCAGCCTAGCCACTAGCCACATCCCAGCCTAGCCACTAGCCACATCCCAGCCTAGCCACTAGCCACATCCCAGCCTAGCCACTAGCCACATCCCAGCCTAGCCACATCCCAGCCTAGCCACTAGCCACATCCCAGCCTAGCCACTAGCCACATCCCAGCCTAGCCACAAGCCACATCCCAGCCTAGCCACATCACAGCCTAGCCACAAGCCACATCCCAGCCTAGCCACATCCCAGCCTAGCCACTAGCCACATCCCAGCCTAGCCACTAGCCACATCCCAGCCTAGCCACATCCCAGCCTAGCCACCCACATCCCAGCCTAGCCACATCCCAGCCTAGCCACATCCCAGCCTAGCCACATCCCAGCCTAGCCACATCCCAGCCTAGCCACTCCCTGCCTAGCCACATCCCAGCCTAGCCACCAGCCACATCCCAGCCTAGCCACATCCCAGCCTAGCCACTCCCAGCCACATCCCAGCCTAGCCACTGGCCTAGCATCCCAGCCTAGCCACTAGCCACATCCCAGCCTAGCCACATCCCAGCCTAGCCACCAGCCACATCCCAGCCTAGCCACATCCCAGCCTAGCCACTAGCCACATCCCAGCCTAGCCACATCCCAGCCTAGCCACCAGCCACCATCCCAGCCTAGCCACTAGCCACATCCCAGCCTAGCCACGAGCTACATCCCAGCCTAGCCACTAGCCACATCCCAGCCTAGCCACCCCAGCCACATCCCAGCCTAGTCACATCCCAGCCTAGCCACCAGCCACATCCCAGCCTAGCCACTAGCCACATCCCAGCCTAGTCACATCCCAGCCTAGCCACTCCCAGCCTAGCCACATCCCAGCCTAGCCACTAGCCACATCCCAGCCTAGCCACTAGCCACATCCCAGCCTAGCCACATCCCAGCCTAGCCACATCCCAGCCTAGCCACTAGCCACATCCCAGCCTAGCCACTAGCCACATCCCAGCCTAGCCACTAGCCACATCCCAACCTAGCCACTAGCCACATCCCAGCCTAGCCACTAGCCACATCCCAGCCTAGCCACTAGCCACATCCCAGCCTAGCCACTAGCCACATCCCAGCCTAGCCACATCCCAGCCTAGCCACTAGCCACATCCCAGCCTAGCCACATCCCAGCCTAGCCACCCAGCCTAGCCACATCCCAGCCTAGTCACATCCCAGCCTCCCAGCCACCACTAGCCACATCCCAGCCTAGCCACATCCCAGCCACATCCCAGCCTAGCCACTTCCCAGCCTAGCCACTAGCCACATCCCAGCCTAGCCACTAGCCACATCCCAGCCTAGCCACTAGCCACATCCCAGCCTAGCCACCAGCCACATCCCAGCCTAGCCACTAGCCACATCCCAGCCTAGCCACTAGCCACATCCCAGCCTAGCCACATCCCAGCCTAGCCACTAGCCACATCCCAGCCTAGCCACTAGCCACATCCCAGCCTAGCCACCAGCCACATCCCAGCCTAGCCACTAGCCACATCCCAGCCTAGCCACTCCCAGCCACATCCCAGCCTAGCCACATCACAGCCACTAGCCACATCCCAGCCTAGCCACTCCCAGCCTAGCCACATCCCAGCCTAGCCACATCCCAGCCTAGCCACATCCCAGCCTACATCCCAGCCTAGCCACATCCCAGCCTAGCCACCAGCCACATCCCAGCCTAGCCACTGGCTGCATCCCAGCCTAGCCACATCCCCCAGCCTAGCCACTAGCCACATCCCAGCCTAGCCACCAGCCACATCCCAGCCTAGCCACCAGCTCCCAGGCCACATCCCAGCCTAGCCACTGGCAATCCCTGATGGATTGAATCT
>NW_024609092.1:20000-32500 GCF_018296145.1 Oncorhynchus tshawytscha | reverse complement strand
TCCTCAGGGGATCCACTGTCTCCACCCACACACTGTCCTCAGGGGATCTACTGTCTCCTGTCTCCATCCACACACTGTCCTCAGGGGATCTACTGTCTCCATCCACACACTGTCCTCAGGGGATCTACTGTCTCCATCCACACACTGTCCTCGGGGATCTACTGTCTCCTGTCTCCACCCACACACTGTCCTCAGGGGATCTACTGTCTCAAGACTCCACACACTGTCCTCAGGGATCTACTGTCTACACCCACACACTTCTTCAGGGGATCTACTGTCTCCACCCACACACTGTCCTCAGGGGATCTACTGTCTCCACCCACACACTGTCCTCAGAGGATCTACTGTCTCCATCCACACACTGTCCTCAGGGAACCTACTGTCTCCAGACTCCACCCACTGTCCTCAGGGGATCCAATGTCTCCATCCACACACTGTCCTCAGGGGATCTACTGTCTCCACCCACACACTGTCCTCAGAGGATCTACTGTCTCCATCCACACACTGTCCTCAGGGGATCTACTGTCTCGACCCACACACTGTCCTCAGAGGATCAACTGTCTCCATCCACCCACTGTCCTCAGGGGATCTACTGTCTCCAGACTCCACCCACTGTCCTCAGGGGATCTACTGTCTCCACCCACACACTGTCATCAGAGGACCTACTGTCTCCACCCACACACTGTCCTCAGGGGATCTACTGTCTCCTGTCTCCTCCCACACACTGTCCTCAGAGGACCTACTGTCTCCACCCACACACTGTCCTCAGGGGATCTACTGTCTCCTGTCTCCTCCCACACACTGTCCTCAGAGGACCTACTGTCTCCAGACTCCACCCACTGTCCTCAGGGGATCTACTGTCTCCATCCACACACTGTCCTCAGGGGATCTACTGTCTCCTGTCTCCACCCACACACTGTCCTCAGGGGATCTACTGTCTCAAGACTCCACACACTGTCCTCAGGGGATCTACTGTCTCCATCCACACACTGTCCTCAGGGGATCTACTGTCTCCTGTCTCCACCCACACACTGTCCTCAGGGGATCTACTGTCTCAAGACTCCACACACTGTCCTCAGGGGATCTACTGTCTCCACCCACACACTGTCTTCAGGGGATCTACTGTCTCCACCCACACACTGTCCTCAGGGGATCTACAGTCTCCACCCACACACTGTCCTCAGGGGATCTACTGTCTCCACTCACACACTGTCCTCAGGGAACCTACTGTCTCCAGACTCCACCCAATGTCCTCAGGGGATCCACTGTCTCCATCCACACACTGTCCTCAGGGGATCTACTGTCTCCACCCACACACTGTCCTCAGAGGATCTACTGTCTCCATCCACACACTGTCCTCAGGGGATCTATTGTCTCCAGACTCCACCCACTGTCCTCAGGGGATCCACTGTCTCCACCCACACACTGTCCTCAGGGGATCTCCTGTCTCCTGTCTCCATCCACACACCTGTCCTCAGGGGATCTACTGTCTCCATCCACACACTGTCCTCAGGGGATCTACTGTCTCCAGACTCCACACACTGTCCTCAGGAGATCTACTGTCTCCATCCACACACTGTCCTCAGGGGATCTACTGTCTCCATCCACACACTGTCCTCAGGGGATCTACTGTCTCCATCCACACACTGTCCTCAGGGGATCTACTGTCTCGTGTCTCCACCCACACACTGTCCTCAGGGGATCTACTGTCTCAAGACTCCACACACTGTCCTCAGGGATCTACTGTCTCCAGCCACACACTGTCTTCAGGGGATCTACTGTCTCCACCCACACACTGTCCTCAGAGGATCTACTGTCTCCATCCACACACTGTCCTCAGGGGATCTACTGTCTCCACCCACACACTGTCCTCAGGGAACCTACTGTCTCCAGACTCCACCCACTGTCCTCAGGGGATCCACTGTCTCCATCCACACACTGTCCTCAGGGGATCTACTGTCTCCACCCACACACTGTCCTCAGAGGATCTACTGTCTCCATCCACACACTGTCCTCAGGGGATCTACTGTCTCGACCCACACACTGTCCTCAGAGGATCTACTGTCTCCATCCACCCACTGTCCTCAGGGGATCTACTGTCTCAGACTCCACCCACTGTCCTCAGGGGATCTACTGTCTCCACCCACACACTGTCCTCAGAGGACCTACTGTCTCCACCCACACACTGTCCCCAGGGGATCTACTGTCTCCTGTCTCCTCCCACACAATGTCCTCAGAGGACCTACTGTCTCCACCCACACACTGTCCTCAGGGGATCTACTGTCTCCTGTCTCCTCCCACACACTGTCCTCAGAGGACCTACTGTCTCCAGACTCCACCCACTGTCCTCAGGGGATCTACTGTCTCCATCCACACACTGTCCTCAGGGGATCTACTGTCTCCATCCACACACTGTCCTCAGGGGATCTACTGTCTCCACCCACACACTGTCCTCAGGGGATCTACTGTCTCAAGACTCCACACACTGTCCTCAGGGGATCTACTGTCTCCACCCACACACTGTCTTCAGGGGATCTACTGTCTCCACCCCCACACTGTCCTCAGAGGATCTACTGTCTCCATCCACACACTGTCCTCAGGGGATCTACTGTCTCCACCCACACACTGTCATCAGAGGACCTACTGTCTCCACCCACACACTGTCCTCAGGGGATCTACTGTCTCCTGTCTCCTCCCACACAATGTCCTCAGAGGACCTACTGTCTCCACCCACACACTGTCCTCAGGGGATCTACTGTCTCCTGTCTCCTCCCACACACTGTCCTCAGAGGACCTACTGTCTCCAGACTCCACCCACTGTCCTCAGGGGATCTACTGTCTCCATCCACACACTGTCTTCAGGGGATCTACTGTCTCCACCAACACACTGTCCTCAGAGGACCTACTGTCTCCACCCACACACTGTCCTCAGGGGATCTACTGTCTCCATCCACACACTGTCCTCAGGGGATCTACTGTCTCCATCCACACACTGTCCTCAGGGGATCTACTGTCTCCTGTCTCCACCCACACACTGTCCTCAGGGAATCTACTGTCTCAAGACTCCACACACTGTCCTCAGGGGATCTACTGTCTCCACCCACACACTGTCTTCAGGGGATCTACTGTCTCCACCCACACACTGTCCTCAGAGGATCTACTGTCTCCATCCACACACTGTCCTCAGGGGATCTACTGTCTCCACCCACACACTGTCCTCAGAGGATCTACTGTCTCCATCCACACACTGTCCTCAGGGGATCTACTGTCTCCATCCACACACTGTCCTCAGGGGATCTACTGTCTCCATCCACACACTGTCCTCAGGGGATCTACTGTCTCCTGTCTCCACCCACACACTGTCCTCAGGGAATCTACTGTCTCAAGACTCCACACACTGTCCTCAGGGGATCTACTGTCTCCACCCACACACTGTCTTCAGGGGATCTACTGTCTCCACCCATACACTCTCCTCAGAGGATCTACTGTCTCCATCCACACACTGTCCTCAGGGGATCTACTGTCTCCACCCACACACTGTCCACAGAGGATCTACTGTCTCCATCCACACACTGTCCTCAGGGGATCTACTGTCTCCACTCACACACTGTCCTCAGGGAACCTACTGTCTCCAGACTCCACCCACTGTCCTCAGGGATCTACTGTCTCCATCCACACACTGTCTTCAGGGGATCTACTGTCTCCACCCACACACTGTCCTCAGAGGACCTACTGTCTCCACCCACACACTGTCCTCAGGGGATCTACTGTCTCCATCCACACACTGTCCTCAGGGGATCTACTGTCTCCATCCACACACTGTCCTCAGGGGATCTACTGTCTCCTGTCTCCACCCACATACTGTCCTCAGGGAATCTACTGTCTCAAGACTCCACACACTGTCCTCAGGGGATCTACTGTCTCCACCCACACACTGTCTTCAGGGGATCTACTGTCTCCACCCACACACTGTCCTCAGAGGATCTACTGTCTCCATCCACACACTGTCCTCAGGGGATCTACTGTCTCCACCCACACACTGTCCTCAGAGGATCTACTGTCTCCATCCACACACTGTCCTCAGGGGATCTACTGTCTCCAGACTCCACCCACTGTCCTCAGGGGATCCACTGTCTCCATCCACACACTGTCCTCAGGGGATCTACTGTCTCCACCCACACACTGTCCTCAGGGGATCTACTGTCTCCACTCACACACTGTCCTCAGAGAACCTACTGTCTCCAGACTCCACCCACTGTCCTCAGGGGATCCACTGTCTCCATCCACACACTGTCCTCAGAGGATCTACTGTCTCCATCCACCCACTGTCCTCAGGGGATTTACTGTCTCCAGACTCCACCCACTGTCCTCAGGGGATCTACTGTCTCCATCCACCCACTGTCCTCAGGGGATCTACTGTCTCCATCCACATACTGTCCTCAGGGGATCTACTGTCTCCACCCACACACTGTCCTCAGAGGACCTACTGTCTCCACCCACACACTGTCCTCAGGGGATCTACGCTACCTCAAACGCACAAAAGTCAAAGCCGCAGCAAACTTTGATGAACATTAGGACATGTGTGTGTGTGTGTGTTTGTTTGAGGTTGCGCTGCGTCAGTTGGTTACCAATGCGACCGTGTTCCCTGCGGCGCCGCTCTTAGGGCATGCTGGGTAAACATGGAAATCCGTTGGGCAAGAGCAGCCGGTAATGACACCACAGAGGCACACACACACACACACACACACACACACACACACACACACACACACACACACACACACACACACACACACACACACACACACGTCACCAGGGAGGGAGGTGTTTTTGTTTTTATCAGCCGATGGTACAACCTTAATTACAACCAACATGTCTTTCCAACCTCTCTCTCTATTCCCCAGCTAGCGCATAACGTTCTGGGAACCTTAATTACAACCAACACGTCTTTCCAACCTCTCTCTCTATTCCCCAGCTAGCGCATAACGTTCTGGGAACCTTAATTACAACCAACACGTCTTTCCAACCTCTCTCTATTCCCAGCTAGCGCATAACGTTCTGGGAACCTTAATTACAACCAACACGTCTTTCCAACCTCTCTCTCTATTCCCAGCTAGCGCATAATGTTCTGGGAACCTTAATTACAACCAACACGTCTTTCCAACCTCTCTCTCTCTATTCCCCAGCTAGCGCATAACGTTCTGGGAACCTTAATTACAACCAACACGTCTTTCCAACCTCTCTCTCTCTATTCCCAGCTAGCGCATAACGTTCTGGGAACCTTAATTACAACCAACACGTCTTTCCAACCCCTCTCTCTCTATTCCCAGCTAGCGCATAACGTTCTGGGAACCTTAATTACAACCAACACGTCTTTCCAACCTCTCTCTCTCTATTCCCAGCTAGCGCATAACGTTCTGGGAACCTTAATTACAACCAGCACGTCTTTCCAACCTCTCTCTCTCTATTCCCCAGCTAGCGCATAACGTTCTGGGGACCTTAATTACAACAAACACGTCTTTCCAACCGCTCTCTCTATTCCCCAACTAGCGCATAACGTTCTGGGAACCTTAATTACAACCAACACGTCTTTCCAACCTCTCCTCTCTATTCCCCAGCTAGCGCATAACGTTCTGAGAACCTTATGTTTCTCAGAGCTTGGTGAGATCTAGGTTGTCGTACGGTTATTTTGCATACAATCTTCCGAAAACATTTCTGGGAATAATGTAGGATTGTTGCAGGAATGTTGTAGGATTGTTGTAGGATTGTTGCAGGAATGTTGTAGGATTGTTGCAGGAATAATGTAGGAATGTTGTAGGATTGTTGTCAGGTGGTTGTAGGATTGTTGCAGGAACGTTGCAGGAATGTTGCAGGATAAAATAACGTTCTTTTCTTGGTATTTCGTTACTTTAACAGAACGTTTTCTAAAAGTTCAAACATGGTTACATTTCATTACATTGTTGGTAATGTTTTAGGAATGTTCTCCGATCTTTGTTCACTTGTTCTCTATCCCTCATCTCTCTGTCTCTCTTTGTTCTGTGTCTGTGTGTTGTCAGTCACTCTATAATGAGTTGTAGAGACCTCATCTCTCTGTCTCTCTTATTTCTGTGTGTTGTCAGTCACTCTATAATGAGTTGTAGAGACCTCATCTCTCTGTCTCTCTTAGTTCTGTGTCTGTGTGTTGTCAGTCACTCTATAATGAGTTGTAGAGACCTCATCTCTCTGTCTCTCTTAGTTCTGTGTCTGTGTGTTGTCAGTCACTCTATAATGAGTTGTAGAGAGCTGTCCTTGACATGGCACCCTATTCCCTATGTAGTACACTACAGTCCTACGTAGTGCACTAGTTTTGGCCAGAGTCCTATGTGGGAATAGGGTCCTACGTCAGTGTTTCATTCAGACTAAAATTGGAGCATAGAGCAATGATCCCATCACTGACACACACACACACACACACACACACACACACACACACACACACACACACACACACACACACACACACACACACACACACACCGTCTAATTAACCCCAAGAACAGAGTTCAGCTCGCAGGGAGTGTGTCAGCGTGTGTGTGTGTGTTTTACTAACTGTTGAGGTCAGGGTTTCTCTGTCCTCATTTAGGAGAAATTAAATGTACTTCCTGAGTCTCCCATATCCCTGGAGCCAGGGGTCTGTGCACGTGCAACGTGCTTCCTGAGTCTCCATATCCCTTGATACAGGGGCCTGTGCACGTGGTTGCCGTGGTTGCGTGTGTGTGTGTTTTAGTCTTGTGCACAGGACGATGCTGCTACTGTTTATTATCTCAGCTCACTGGTTACCATAGCAGCACCCACTCGAGGACAATTTGAGACTTGAGGACAATACAGTGCCACTGACACGGCCTGCAACGGAATCATGCGGTCTCTCCTTCACTGCAGCCGAAGTGAGTAAGACATTTAAACGTGTTAACCCTCGCAAGGCTGCAGGCCCAGACGGCATCCCCAGCCGCGCCCTCAGAGCATGCGCAGACCAGCTGGCCGGTGTGTTTACGGACATATTCAACCAATCCCTATACCAGTCTGCTGTTCCCACATGCTTCAAGAGGGCCACCATTGTTCCTGTTCCCAAGAAAGCTAAGGTAACTGAGCTAAACGACTACCGCCCGTAGCACTCACATCCGTCATCATGAAGTGCTTTGAGAGACTAGTCAAGGACCATATCACCTCCACCCTACCTGACACCCTTGACCCACTCCAATTTGCTAGGCAACAACATCTCCTAGGGTAGGCAACAACATCTCCTCCCCGCTGATCCTCAACACTGGGGCCCCACAAGGGTGCGTTCTGAGCCCCTCCTGTACTCCCTGTTCACCCACGACTGCGTGGCCATGCACGCCTCCAACTCAATCATCAAGTTTGCGGACGACACAACAGTGGTAGGCTTGATTACCAACAACGACGAGACGGCCTACAGGGAGGAGGTGAGGGCCCTCGGAGTGTGGTGTCAGGAAAATAACCTCACACTCAACGTCAACAAAACTAAGGAGATGATTGTGGACTTCAGGAAACAGCAGAGGGAACACCCCCCATCCACATCGATGGAACAGTAGTGGAGAGGGTAGCAAGTTTTAAGTTCCTCGGCATACACATCACAGACAAACTGAATTGGTCCACTCACACAGACAGCATCGTGAGGAAGGCGCAGCAGCGCCTCTTCAACCTCAGGAGGCTGAAGAAATTCGGCTTGTCACCAAAAGCACTCACAAACTTCTACAGATGCACAATCGAGAGCATCCTGGCGGGCTGTATCACCGCCTGGTATGGCAACTGCACCGCCCTCAACCGTAAGGCTCTCCAGAGGGTAGTGAGGTCTGCACAACGCATCACCGGGGGCAAACTACCTGCCCTCCAGGACACCTACACCACCCGATGCTACAGGAAGGCCATAAAGATCATCAAGGACATCAACCACCGAGCCACTGCCTGTTCACCCCGCTGTCATCCAGAAGGCGAGGTCAGTACAGGTGCATCAAAGCTGGGACCGAGAGACTGAAAAACAGCTTCTATCTCAAGGCCATCAGACTGTTAAACAGCCACCACTAACATTGAGTGGCTACTGCCAACACACTGTCAATGACACTGACTCTACTCCAGCCACTTTAATCATGGGAATTGATGGGAAATTATGTAAATATATCACTAGCCACTTTAAACAATGCTACCTTATATAATGTTACTTACCCTACATTGTTCATCTCATATGCATACGTTGATACTGTACTCTATAGCATCGACTGCATCCTTATGTAATACATGTATCACTAGCCACTTTAACTATGCCACTTGGTTTACATACTTATCTCATATGTATATACTGTACTCGATATCATCTACTGTATCTTGCCTATGCTGCTCTGTACCATCACTCATTCATATATCCTTATGTACATATTCTTTATCCCCTTACACTGTGTATAAGACAGTAGTTTTTTTGGAATTGTTAGTTAGATTACTTGCTCGTTATTACTGCATTGTCGGAACTAGAAGCACAAGCATTTCGCTACACTCGCATTAACATCTGCTAACCATGTGTATGTGACAAATAAAATTTGATTTGATTTGATTTGATTTGATTTCGTAGCACCCGCTCCAGCAGGTATATCTCTCTAGTCACCCCCAAAGCCAATTCCTCCTTTATCCGCCTTTACATGTCTCAGCTCACCCCACAACACACCCTCATGTCCCCCTAACTACATGTCTCAGCTCACCCCACAACACACCCTCATGTCTCCCTAACTACATGTCTCAGCTCACCCCACAACACACCCTCATGTCTCCCTAACTACATGTCTCAGCTCACCCGACAACACACCCTCATGTCCCCCTAACTACGTCTCAGCTCACCCCACAACACACCCTCATGTCCCCCTAACTACATGTCTCAGCTCACCCCACAACACACCCTCATGTCCCCCTAACTACATGTCTCAGCTCACCCCACAACACACCCTCATGTCCCCCTCACTACATGTCTCAGCTCACCCCACAACACACCCTCATGTCTCCCTAACTACATGTCTCAGCCTGCTGTACAGCTCACCCCACAACACACCCTCATGTCCCCCTAACTACATGTCTCAGCTCACCCCACAACACACCCTCATGTCCCCCTAACTACATGTCTCAGCTCACCCGACAACACACCCTCATGTCCCCTAACTACATGTCTCAGCTCACCCCACAACACACCCTCATGTCCCCCTAACTACATGTCTCAGCTCACCCCACAACACACCCTCATGTCCCCCTAACTACATGTCTCAGCTCACCCCACAACACACCCTCATGTCTCCCTAACTACATGTCTCAGCTCACCCCAAAACACACCCTCATGTCTCCCTAACTACATGTCTCAGCTCACCCCACAACACACCCTCATGTCTCCCTAACTACATGTCTCATCTCACCCCACAACACACCCTCATGTCTCCCTAACTACATGTCTCAGCCTGCTGTACAGCTCACCCCACAACACACCCTCATGTCTCCCCAACTACATGTCTCAGCCTGCTGTACAGCTCAAACCACAACACACCCTCATGTCTCCCTAACTACATGTCTCAGCTCACCCCACAACACACCCTCATGTCTCCCTAACTACATGTCTCAGTTCACCCCCACAACACACCCTCATGTCCCCCTAACTACATGTCTCATCTCACCCCACAACACACCCTCATGTCTCCCTAACTACACGTCTCAGCCTGCTGTACAGCTCACCCCACAACACACCCTCATGTCTCCCTAACTACATGTCTCAGCCTGCTGTACAGCTCATTAATTATCATAGCTGATTCTACTGCATGGTCCAGTGTGTGTATTAATAACCTTCCCTGAGAGAGAGAGAGACGTAGGGGAGAGGGAGAGGGAGAGGGAGAGGGAGAGAGAAAAAAAATAGTATGTAAGAGAGAGGGGGAGAGAGAGAGAGAGAGAGTGAGTGAGACAGAGAGGGGGAGAGAGAGGAGTGAGAGAGAGACAGAGAGGGGGAGAGAGAGTGAGTGAGTGAGAGACAGAGAGGGAGAGAGAGAGTGAGTGAGAGAGAGAGGGGGAGAGAGAGTGAGAGAGAGAGAGAGACTGATACAGTGATAGAGATTGAACATTAGATTGGTAACAACACATAGAGACTGATACAGATTGAACATTAGATTGGTAACAACACGTAGAGACTGATACAGATTGAACATTAGATTGGTAACAACACTTAGAGACGGATACAGATTGAACATTGTGCTTCAGAGTGGGGTCAAATGATGCTGTGGATGGAGAGTGGGAGTGTTAATCCCTGATCCCAGAGTAAATGGAGATGCATATTGCCCACAGGCCATTAGTGCCTTTGTGTGTGTGTGTGTGTGTGTGTGTGTAATCTGAGAGTGAATGAGGAGGCAGATGCCATTATCCATTAGTTCCCTCTGACTACAGAGGGGAGGAGAGCACAGCAGAGAACAGGAGAGGAGGGGATAGAAGGGGAGAGGTTGGATGGGAGGAGAGAATTGAGGACGGGACAGGGAATGGGGATAGAAGGGGAGAGGATGGATGGGAGGGGAGGGGAGGAGAGAGGACGGGAGAGGGAATGGGGATAGAAGGGGAGAGGATGGATGGGAGGGGAGGAGAGAATTGAGGACGGGACAGGGAATGGGGATAGAAGGGGAGAGGATGGATGGGAGGGGAGGGGAGGAGAGAAGACAGGAGAGGAGGGGATAGAAGGGGAGAGGATGGATGGGAGGGGAGGGGAGGAGAGAAGACAGGAGAGGAGGGGATAGAAGGGGAGAGGATGGATGGGAGGAGAGGGGAGGTTAGAGGACGGGAGAGGGAATGGGGATAGAAGGGGAGGATGGATGGGAGGGGAGGGAGAGAAGAGAGGACGGGAGAGGAGGGAGGGAGGGAGGGAGGAAGGTAAGGAGGGATAGAGGGAGGGAGGTAAGGAGGGATGGAGGGAGGAAGGGATAGAGGGAGGGATAGAGGGAGGAAGGGAAAGAGGGAGGGAGGGATAGAGGGAGGACGGTATAGGGGGAGAGATCGAGGGAGGAGGGAGGGAGGGATAGAGGGAGGTAGGGAGGGAGGGATGGAGGGATAGAGGAAGGGAGGGAGTTAGGGATTTATAGAGGGAGGGAGGTAAGGAGGGATAGAGGGAGGGATCGAGGGATAGAGGGAGGGAGGTAGGGAGGGATAGAGGGAGGGAGGTAGGGAGGGATAGAGGGAGGGATGGAGGGATAGAGGGAGGGATGGAGGGATAGAGGGAGGGATGGAGGGATAGAGGGAGGGATAGAGGGAGGGAGGGATAGAGGGAGGGATGGAGGGATAGAGGGAGGGATAGAGGGAGGGAGGGATAGAGGGAGGGATAGAGGGAGGGAGGGAGGGATCCATTAAGAGCAGAGACAGGGATCCAGAGTGACAGTCAATGTCTCATACCACTCTATTATTAAAGAGGAGAGAAGGAGAGAAGGAGAGGAGAGCCTACATACCTTCCTCTTTCTACCATACATTATTTAAAAGAGAGACAGATGAGAGAGAGAGACAGAGAGAGAGGAGAGAGAGAGAGGAGCGAGAGAGTGAGTGAGAGAGGGAGAGAGACAGAGAGAGAGACGAGAGAGAGATGAGAGAGGGAGAGAGACGAGAGAGAGAGAGTGAGACGAGAGAGAGGAGATAGAGAGAGAGAGAGAGAGGAGAGAGGTGAGACGAGAGAGGTGAGACGAGAGAGAGGGAGAGAGAGAGATGAGAGAGAGAGATGAGAGATAGGTGAGACGAGAGAGAGCGAGAGGAGAGACTAGAGAGAGAGAGAGAGAGGTGAGACGAGAGCGATAGAGAGAGGAGAGACGAGAAAGAGAGAGTTTGGAAGTACTCTGGGAAGAGGAGCTTCTGCCTGTCTGCTTCAGGCGGCTCCATCTCTCCTCCATCCACCGTCCTCGTCTTCCTCCATCCATCCACAGAACCAATAGAGGAAGAGTCAGGAGAGACAGTTCAAGTACATGTGACAGTACGACGTCCAACACACACACACACACACACACACACACCAAATAAAGACAACAGAGCTGTCTTAAAAACTCTTTTTATTGACTAAGACCAACGTTTTTTAGTAAAACATGCAATATATATATTTGAAAAAAGGATCTCAACTTTATTGCTCGTCGTCATTTAGAGTAATAGATGATCAGATGCATAATAATAATAACAATAACAATAATAATAATAATCCTGTTCCACAGCAATCTCATCACAAGGAAACAACACGTCTAGACGGTTCCACGGGTTCTAGTTGTGGTAAATAAAATAAAAACACAGACCCAGTCCGGTCCACATAGTAACATCAATAATAGAAACCAACGCTTCTATTCTGCCCAAACCCGGGTTTGTGACCTTTCACCCTTTTTCATACCAGGAAGGACCCAACACTTCTAATCTGCCCAAACCGTGGTTTGTGACCTTTCACCCTTTTTCATAGCAGGAAGTTGTTTCTTAGA
>NW_024609092.1:0-15000 GCF_018296145.1 Oncorhynchus tshawytscha | reverse complement strand
TGTGTTATCCATCTCATTATAATAACCAGTCAGTTGTGTTATCCATCTCATTTTAATGACCAGTCAGTTGTGTTATCCATCTCATTATAATGACCAGTCAGTTGTGTTATCCATCTCATTATAATGACCAGTCAGTTGTGTTATCCATCTCATTATAATGACCAGTCAGTTGTGTTATCCATCTCATTATAATGACCAGTCAGTTGTGTTATCCATCTCATTATAATGACCAGTCAGTTGTGGCATCCACCTCATTATAATGCCGTGTACCAGTCAGTTGTGTTATCCATCTCATTATAATGACCAGTCAGTTGTGTTATCCATCTCATTATAATGACCAGTCAGTTGTGTTATCCACCTCATTATAATGCCATCTACCAGTCAGATGTGTTATCCATCTCATTATAATGACCAGTCAGTTGTGTTATCCATCTCATTATAATGACCAGTCAGTTGTGTTATCCATCTAATTTTAATGACCAGTCAGTTGTTATCCATCTCATTATAATGCCGTGTACCAGTCAGTTGTGTTATCCATCTCATTATAATGACCAGTCAGTTGTGTTATCCACCTCATTATAATGCCATCTACCAGTCAGATGTGTTATCCATCTCATTGTAATGACCAGACAGTTGTGTTATCCACCTCATTATAATGCCATCTACCAGTCAGTTGTGTTATCCTTCTCATTATAATGACCAGTCAGTTGTGATATCCATCTCATTATAATGACCAGTCAGTTGTGTTATCTATCTCATTATAATGACCAGTCAGTTGTGTTATCCATCTCATTATAATGACCAGTCAGTTGTGTTATCCATCTCATTATAATGACCAGTCAGTTGTGTTATCCATCTCATTATAATGACCAGTCAGTTGTGTAGCTGTTAGAGGTAGAGGTGTGTATCAGTCTGTTGTGTAGCTGGTAGAGGTAGAGGTGTGTATCAGTCTGTTGTGTAGCTGGTAGATGTGTGTATCAGTCTGTTGTGTAGCTGGTAGAGGTAGAGGTGTGTATCAGTCTGTTGTGTAGCTGGTAGAGGTGTGTATCAGTCTGTTGTGTAGCTGGTAGAGGTGTGTATCAGTCTGTTGTGTAGCTGGTAGAGGTGTGTATCAGTCTGTTGTGTAGCTGGTAGAGGTGTGTATCAGTCTGTTGTGTAGCTGGTAGAGGTGTGTATCAGTCTGTTGTGTAGCTGGTAGAGGTGTGTATCAGTCTGTTGTGTAGCTGGTAGAGGTAGAGGTGTGTGTTTCTCAGCTGATGCTGTTCTCTCAGTTCACTAACACATAATGGTGACTGTCTACACTACAATACACTGTCCAAGGGGACTGGTGAGACGAGCCACACACACACACACCACACACACACACACACACACACACACACACACACACACACACACACACACACACACACACACACACACACACACACACACATTCTCACTCACACAGTGTTCATCTGTGTTGTCCTTAAATGGCCTTAGGAGGGGAGCCTTCCTCACTTCAGACACAGTGTGAGTGTGTGTGTGTGTGTGTGTGTGTGTGGTGGAGGGGTCCCTGTGGTCCAGTTATAATGATTCCTCTCCTCTCCTCTCCTCTGACCTCTCCCTCTCTCTCTCCTCTCCCCTCGATCTCACCTCCTCTCCTCTCCTCTCCCTCTCCCCTCGATCTCACCTCCTCTCCTCTCTCCCTCGATCTCTCCTCTCTCCCCACCCCTCCTCGATCTCTCCTCTCCTCTCCTCTCCTCTCCTCTCCTCTCCCTCCTCCTCTCCTCTCCTCTCCCTCCCTCCTCTCCTCTCCTCTCCCTCTCCTCTCCTCCTCTCCTCTCCCCTCTCCTCTCCTCTCCTCTCCTCCCTCTCCCTCCTCTACCTCCCTCTCCTCTCCCCTCCCTCCCTCTCCTCTCCTCTCCTCTCCTCTCCTCTCCTCTCCTCTCCCTCTCCTCTCTTCATCTCTCCTCTCTCCTCCTCTCCTCTCCCCCTCGATCTCTCCTCTCCTCTCCCTCGATCTCTCCTCTCCCCTCGATCTCTCCTCTCCCCTCGATCTCTCCTCTCCTCTCCCCCTCGATCTCCTCCCCCTCTCTCCCTCTCGATCTCTCCCTCCTCTCCTCTCCCCTGATCTCTCCTCTCCTCCCCCCCCTCGATCTCTCCTCTCCCTCTCGATATCTCCCTCTCCTCTCCTCTCGATCTCTCCTCTCCCCCCTCGATCTCCCCTCTCCCCTCGATCTCCTCCCTCTCTCTCCCCTCGATCTCCCTCCTCTCCTCTACTCTCCTCTCCTCCTCCCCTCCCCTCCCTCTCTACCTCCCTTCTCCCTCTCCTCTCCTCTCCCCTCCCTCTCCTCTCCCCTCCTCTCTCACCCCCTCTCCTCTCCTCTCCTCCTCCTCTCCTCTCCTCTCTACCTCCCTCTACCTCCCTCCCTCTCCTCTCTCCCTCTCTCCTCTCCTCTCACTCTCCTCCTCCCTCTCCTCTCTCTACCCTCCCCTCCTCTACTCCCTTCCTCTCTCCTTCCTCCCTCTCCCTCCTCTCCCTCTCCTCTCCTCTCCTCTCTACACTCCCTCCTTCCTCTCCCTCTCCTCTCCTCTCCTCCTCTCTCTCCTCTCCTCCTCCCTCTCCTCTCCTCCTCTACTCTACCCTCCTCCTCCCTCCCCTCTCCTCTCCTCCTCCTCTCCTCCTCCTCTCCTCCTCCTCTCCTCTCCTCTCCTCTCTCTCTCTACTACTCCCTACCCTCCTCTCCCTCCTCTCCTCTCCCTCTCCTCTCCCTCTCCTCTCCTCTCCTCTCCTCTCCTCTCCTCTCCTCTCTACTACTCCCTCCTCTCTACTACTCCCTACCCTCCTCTCCTCTCCCTCTCCTCTCCTCTCCTCCTCCTCCCTCTCCCTCTCCTCTCCTCTCCTCTCTACTACTCCCTACCCCTCCTCTTCCTCCCTCCCTCTCCTCTCCTCCTCCCTCTCCTCTCCTCTCCTCCTCTCCTCTCCTCTCCCTCTCTCCTCTCCTCTCCTCTCCTCTCCTCTCTACTACTCCCTACCCTCCTCTCCTCCCTTCCTCTCCTCCTCTCCTCTCCTCTTCTCTCCTCTCCTCTCCTCTCCTCTCCTCTCCTCTCCTCTCCTCTCCTCTCCTCTCCTCTCTACCTACCCTACCCTCCTCTCCCCTCCCCTCTCCTCTCCTCTCCTCTCCTCTCTCCTCTCCTCTCCTCCTCTCTCTCCCTACCCTCTCTCCTCTCCTCTCCTCTCTACTACTCCCTACCCTCCTCTACCTCCCCCTTCCTCTCCTCTCTCTTGCTCTCCTTCTTCCTCCCTCCCCTCCTTCCTTCCTCTCCTCTCTACCTCCCTCCCCTCTCCCCTTCCTTCCTCTCCTCTCTACCTCCCTCCCTCTCCCTTCCTTCCTCTTCTCTCTACCTCCCTCCCTCTCCCCTTCCTTCCTCTCCTCTCTACCTCCCTCACCTCTATAGCACCTCTCTACCCTCCCTCCCCCATATCACCTCCCATAGTACCCCCACTGGGCTAAACCTGTCCCAGTGGACAACAAGATGAGACAGGAGGCATGGAGTGAGAGGAGAGGACTGTTGGTCCTCTGGGACTGTTAAAGTGTTTAATAGAGTCGGGGTTGAATAGGAGATGACTGTTATTAATATAATGTTGTTACTAAGGCTGTGTTATTAATAGAATGTTGTTACTAGGGCTGTGTTATTAATAGAATGTTGTTACCAGGGCTGTGTTATTAATAGAATGTTGTTACTAGGGATATGTTATTAATAGAATGTTGTTACTAGGGCTGTGTTATAATAGAATGTTGTTACCAGGGCTGTGTTATTAATAGAATGTTGTTACTAGGGATATGTTATTAATAGAATGTTGTTACTAGGGCTGTGTTATAATAGAATGTTGTTACCAGGGCTGTGTTGTTAATAGAATGTTGTTACCGGGCTGTGTTGTTAATAGAATGTTGTTACTAGGTATTAATAGAATGTTGTTACTAAGGCTGTGTTATTAATAGAATGTTGTTACTAGGGCTGTGTTATGAATAGAATGTTGTTACTAGGGCTGTGTTATTAATATAATGTTGTTACCAAGGCTGTGTTATTAATATAATGTTGTTACTAGGGCTGTGTTATTAATAGAATGTTGTTACCAGGGTATTAATAGAATGTTGTTACTAAGGCTGTGTTATTAATAGAATGTTGTTACTAGGGCTGTGTTATGAATAGAATGTTGTTACTAGGGCTGTGTTATTAATATAATGTTGTTACCAAGGCTGTGTTATTAATATAATGTTGTTACTAGGGCTGTGTTATTAATAGAATGTTGTTACCAGGGTATTAATAGAATGTTGTTACTAGGGATATGTTATTAATATAATGGTGTTACCAGGGTATTAATAGAATGTTGTTGCTAGGGATATGCTATTAATAGAATGTTGTTACCAGGGCTTGTTTATTAATAGAATGTTGTTACTAGGGCTGTGTTATTAATAGAATGTTGTTACTAGGGCTGTGTTATGAATAGAATGTTGTTACTAGGGCTGTGTTATTAATAGAATGTTGTTACTAGGGCTGTGTTATTAATATAATGGTGTTACCGGGCTGTGTTATTAATAGAATGTTGTTACTAGGATATGTTATTAATATAATGGTGTTACTAGGGCTGTGTTATTAATAGAATGTTGTTACTAGGGTATTAATAGAATGTTGTTACTAGGGCTATGTTATTAATAGAATGTTGTTACTAGGGCTGTGTTATAATAGAATGTTGTTACTAGGGCTGTGTTGTTAATAGAATGTTGTTACCAGGGCTGTGTTATTAATATAATGTTGTTACCAGGGCTTGTTTTTTAATAGAATGTTGTTACTAAGGATGTGTTATTAATAGAATGTTGTTACTAGGGGTGTGTTATTAATAGAATGTTGTTACCAGGGCTGTGTTATTAATATAATGTTGTAATCTCTCTCTCTTGCTCTCTCTCTCTCTCTCTCTCTCTCTCTCTCATCATTTCTAATCTACAATGTTTGTTTGGTTATGGTCATTTCTGTTAATACAATACATCGTTATTCCAGTATTACTGTTCTCATTGTCGGCGTGGACACGTTGTTTGCGGAGCTACACTTGTGAGAAAAAAAGTTTGGGTTTATTTCATTCCATTTCTTGAGTTTTGTCAATTCAATTTTAGTCAATTGTCTTTTGTTAGGAGCGTTGCTGTCAATGTTGAGTTTCTATAGAGACGTTCTATCACTGAGAGTTCTAGAGTTCTATCAACTAGAAGTCTCTCCTTTACTTCTATAGAGACATTCTATTACTGAGAATTCTAGAGTTCTATCACTGAGAATTCTCTCCTTTACTTCTATAGAGACATTCTATCACTGATAATTCTAGAGTTCTATCACTGATAATTCTCTCCTTTACTCCTATAGAGACATTCTATCACTGAGAATTCTAGAGTTCTATCAGCTAGAAGTCTCTCCTTTTCGTCTATAGAGACGTTCTATCACTGAGAGTTCTAGAGTTCTATCAGCTAGAAGTCTCTCCTTTACTTCTGTAGAGACGTTCTATCGCTGAGAGTTCTACAGTTCTATCACTGAGAGTTCTAGAGTTCTATCAGCTAGACACGCACCTGATTACACATAGAAGTATATATGCCTATGAGCTACCTGTCTTGCATTCAAATGTAGGTATATAAATGTGTCCATTTGGGAGATCTCTTTCTGATTGGCTTAAAGGGGACTGAGAGACTGAAAAACAGCTTCTATCTCAAGGCCATCAGACTGTTAAACAGCCACCACTAACATTGAGTGGCTGCTGCCAACACACTGTCACTGACACTGACTCAACTCTTTAATAACTTTAATAATGGAAAAATGTCTGTAATAAATGTATCACTAGCCACGTTATATAATGTTTACATACCCTACATTACTCATCTCATATGTATATACTGTACTCGATACCATCTACTGTATCTTGCCTATGCTGCTCTGTACCATCACTCATTCATATATCTTTATGTACATATTCTTTATCCCTTTACACTTGTGTGTATAAGGTAGTAGTTGTGAAATTGTTTGATTACTTGTAGATATTACTGCATTGTCGGAACTAGAAGCACAAGCATTTCGCTACACTCGCATTAACATCTGCTAACCATGTGACTGTGACAAGTAAAATTAGATTTGTTTTTAAATCTCCACCACTAATAAACTGTGGAGCTTCTCAAAGTAAATGTTTTCTTCACCTCAAAACAGCAAGTAAACAAAGTATTTTTTTATTTTAATATTTTACATCCATTGAGAATTACAAATAGTTCCTCAAAGTATTTGAAAAATCCTTCCAGCTCTCTCCCTTTCGATAACCACTCAGAGTGGAAGAGAAACATTTCATGCTCTGATCCAGTGGAAACATCATAAAATAGCCCTACCTGATTACCTCTTATCAGTGGTTGACTTGGACTGGAATAGGTTCCGGAACTCCTTTTGGGTTCCGGAACTGTTTTATATTCAGGTGTAGGAGCTCCATAATACTTTGAGATAATATTCTATAAGAGGAAGAGGAGCTCAAGCAGTAGAACATTGAGATAATATTCTATAAGAGGAAGAGGAGCTCAAGCAGTAGAACATTGAGATAATATTCTATAAGAGGAAGAGGAGCTCAAGCAGTAGAACATTGAGATAATATTCTATAAGAGGAAGAGGAGCTCAAGCAGTAGAACATTGAGATAATATTCTATAAGAGGAAGAGAGGAGCTCAAGCGGTAGATCATTGAGATAATATTCTATAAGAGGAAGAGGAGCTCGAGCAGTAGAACATTGAGATAATATTCTATAAGAGGAAGAGGAGCTCGAGCAGTAGAACATTTGAGGTGAAGGTACTCAGCTCCTGGCCAAGTCAAGCACGGCTTCTTATCCATTACTCAACTAGCCGACAGCTGTGTCTGGAAACTCTGAAGACCCAGAATATTTTATACAATGTTATATGTTTACTTGTCCCCGACTCAAGTTAATAGTTGATACAATATGTCAAGTTCGTTGCAGACAGGCCATATGAAGCCAATGTGATTTATAGAATATTTTATTTTTTATCGGGATATTTTCTACCTGCAGGTTGCAATGTTTTTATTTGTTGGCTTTATGTAGACTATTTTTTTCACCATAGTTGGCAATAGAAGTTACCTTTTTAGGTTAGTATCATTTTAATTTAGTTTTGGATATAATTTAGATTTTCCACATTACAATATATTTTGACATATGAAGACGTTATTATAAATGAAATGAAACTTTTCCACAGAAATGTGTGAAAACCATAACTGGCATGCAGATGGGTAGAAACGTTAAGGTCATTCAACATGAGAAAGGTTGCCGACTGCTAACCTATTACTGGCAACTTCAGGAGAGTAATGGCAGAATCTGCCGCAACTAACCTATTACCGGCAACTTCAGGAGAGTAATGGCAGAATCTGCTAACCTATTACCGGCAACTTCAGGAGAGTAATGGCAGAATTGCTAACGCCAGCAGGAGTGGGAGGAGAATAATCGGTTCAGGTTAAGGTTGTTTTTCTTTCTTCTGGTTATCTAGATCTCTGGCTCCCTCTTGAGTCATTTGTGTCTTATTTCAGCGAACGTGAAGTTTAAAGTATCAGATAAGCTCAATGCATATAGTTGATTTTTTTAAACACATAGGGGTGTCTATAAATGGAAAAATACACGTTTTAAAAAAATATCGACCAATCGACTGACAAAAGAACAGAAGACTTTCGGTCCGGCCAAGATTTTTTTTTTTTTTTAAAATCGTAGTAGTGTAGTAGTGTAGTAGTAGTAGTAGTAGTAGTAGTAGCAGTGTAGTGGTGTAGTAGTAGTAGCAGTGTAGTAGTGTAGTAGTAGTAATGTAGTAGTGTAGTAGTAGTAGTAGTTGTGTAGTAGTAGTAGCAGTGTAGTGTAGTAGTAGTGTAGTAGTGTAGTAGTGTAGTAGTAGTAGCAGTGTAGTGGTGTAGTAGTAGTAGCAGTGTAGTAGTGTAGTAGTAGTAATGTAGTAGTGTAGTAGTAGTAGTAGCAGTGTAGTGTAGTAGTAGTGTAGTAGTGTAGTAGTAGTTGTGCAGTAGTAGTGTAGTAGTAGTAGTAGTAGTGTAGTAGTGTAGTATTAGTGTAGTGGTGTAGTAGTAGTGGTGTTGCAGTGTAGTAGTAGTGTAGTAGTAGTGGTGGTAGTGTAGTTATTGTGTAACAGTAGTAGTAGTGTAGTAGTAGTGCAGTAGTAGTGTAGTAGTAGTGTAGTAGTGTAGTAGTAGCGTAGTAGTGTAATAGTGTAGTAGTGTAGTAGTAGTAGTAGTAGTGTAGTAGTAGTAGTAGTAGTAGTAGTAGTAGTATTATAGTAGTAGTAGTGGTAGTAGTAGTGTATGTAGTAGTAGTATTAGTAGTAGTGTAGTAGTAGTGGTGTAGTAGTAGTAGTGTAGTAGTGTAGTAGTAGTAGTAGTGTAGTAGTGTAGTGTAGTAGTAGTGTAGTAGTAGTGGTATAGTGGTGTAGTAGTAGTGTAGTAGTGTAGTAGTAGTGTAGTAGTGTAGTAGTGTAGTGGTGTAGTAGTAGTGTAGTAGTAGTGTAGTAGTAATAGTAGTAGTTGTAGTAGTACCAGTAGTAGTAGTGGTAGTGTAGTAGTAGTCTAGTACTAGTTGACTTACTCAGTGACTGTCTTGGAGGACTTCTCTCTTTGAAAGCCAGTTGGTATTTCAGACTCTCCACTTCCTTCTTCATCTGGGCAGATCCATCTCATCCATGACTGCTGATTGGCTGGGGAGGTTACCCTGGCAACCTGGGGGTAGTAAGTAAGTCAAGTTAGTATTCTGAACCAGAACGGCTCATAGAAGCAAATAACATGTTATTGATCAACAGGCGCCGAATACAACAGGTGTAGACCTCACAGTGAAATACTTTCTTACGAGCCCCAACCAACAATGCAGGTTAAAAAATATATATAAAATAAATACGAATAAGAATGAGAAATAAAAGTAACAAGTAATTAAAGAGCAACAGTAAAATAACAATCGTAGAGACTATATACAGGGGTACCGGTACAGAGTCAATGTGGAGGCTATATACAGGGGGTACTGGTACAGAGTCAATGTGGAGGCTATATACAGGGGGTACTGGTACAGAGTCAATGTGGAGGCTATATACAGGGGGTACCGTACAGAGTCAATGTGGAGGCTATATACAGGGGGTACCGGTACAGAGTCAATGTGGAGGCTATATACAGGGGGTACAGGTACAGAGTCAATGTGGAGGCTATATACAGGGGGTACAGGTACAGAGTCCATGTGGAGGCTATATACAGGGGAGTACCGGTACAGAGTCAATGTGGAGACTATATACAGGGGTGCCGGTACAGAGTCAATGTGGAGACTATATACAGGGGGTACGGGTACAGAGTCAATGTGGAGGCTATATACAGGGGGTACCGGTACAGAGTCAATGTGGAGACTATATACAGGGGGTACCGGTACAGAGTCAATGTGGAGACTATATACAGGGTATTACGGTACAGAGTCAATGTGGAGGCTATATACAGGGGGTACCGGTACAGAGTCAATGTGGAGACTATATACAGGGGGTACCGGTACAGAGTCAATGTGGAGACTATATACAGGGGGTACCGGTACAGAGTCAATGTGGAGGCTATATACAGGGGGTACCGGTACAGAGTCAATGTGGAGGCTATATACAGGGGGTACCGGTACAGAGTCAATGTGTAGGCTATATACAGGGGGTACCGGTACAGAGTCAATGTGGAGGCTATATACAGGGGTACCGGTACAGAGTCAATGTGGAGGCTATATACAGGGTGTACCGGTACAGAGTCAATGTGGAGGCTATATACAGGGGGTACCGGTACAGAGTCAATGTGGAGGCTATATACAGGGTATTACGGTACAGAGTCAATGTGGAGGCTATATACAGGGGGTACCGGTACAGAGTCAATGTTGAGGCTATATACAGGGGGTACCGGTACAGAGTCAATGTGGAGGCTATATACAGGGGGTACCGGTACAGAGTCAATGTGGAGGCTATATACAGGGGGTACCGGTACAGAGTCAATGTGGAGGCTATATACAGGGGTACCGGTACAGAGTCAATGTGGAGGCTATATACAGGGGTACCGATACAGAGTCAATGTGGAGGCTATATACAGGGGGTACCGGTACAGAGTCAATGTGGAGACTATATACAGGGGGTACCGGTACAGAGTCAATGTGGAGACTATATACAGGGTATTACGGTACAGAGTCAATGTGGAGGCTATATACAGGGGGTACCGGTACAGAGTCAATGTGGAGACTATATACAGGGGGTACCGGTACAGAGTCAATGTGGAGACTATATACAGGGGGTACCGGTACAGAGTCAATGTGGAGGCTATATACAGGGGTACCGGTACAGAGTCAATGTGGAGGCTATATACAGGGTATTACGGTACAGAGTCAATGTGGAGGCTATATACAGGGGTACCGGTACAGAGTCAATGTGGAGGCTATATACAGGGGTACCGGTACAGAGTCAATGTGGAGGCTATATACAGGGTATTACGGTACAGAGTCAATGTGGAGGCTATATACAGGGGGTACCGGTACAGAGTCAATGTGGAGACTATATACAGGGGTACTGGTACAGAGTCAATGTGGAGGCTATATACAGGGGGTACCGGTACAGAGTCAATGTGGAGGCTATATACAGGGGTACCGGTACAGAGTCAATGTGGAGGCTATATACAGGGGGTACCGGTACAGAGTCAATGTGGAGGCTATATACAGGGGGTACCGGTACAGAGTCAATGTGGAGGCTATATACAGGGGTACCGGTAAAGAGTCAATGTGGAGGCTATATACAGGGGGTACCGGTACAGAGTCAATGTGGAGGCTATATACAGGGGGTACCGGTACAGAGTCAATGTGGAGGCTATATACAGGGGGTACCGGTACAGAGTCAATGTGGAGACTATATACAGGGGGTACCGGTACAGAGTCAATGTGAAGGCTATATACAGGGGTACCGGTACAGAGTCAATGTGGAGGCTATATACAGGGTATTACGGTACAGAGTCAATGTGGAGGCTATATACAGTGGGGTACCGGTACAGAGTCAATGTGGAGACTATATACAGGGGGTACCGGTACAGAGTCAATGTGGAGGCTATATACAGGGGTACTGGTACAGAGTCAATGTGGAGGCTATATACAGGGGGTACCGGTACAGAGTCAATGTGGAGGCTATATACAGGGGGTACCGGTACAGAGTCAATGTGGAGGCTATATACAGGGGTACCGGTACAGAGTCAATGTGGAGGCTATATACAGGGGTACCGGTACAGAGTCAATGTGGAGGCTATACCAGGCAGTGATGCAATCAGTCAGGATGCTCTCGATGGTGCAGCTGTAGAACCTTTAGAGGATCTGAGGACCAATGCCAATCTTTTCAAGTCTCCTGAGGGGAATAGGTTTTGTTGTGCCCTCTTCACGACTGTCTTGGTGTCCTTGTAATACTACTACTGCTACCCCACCACTACTACTACTACTACTACTGCTACTACTACTACTACTACTACTAGTACTGCTACCACTACTACTACTACTACTACTACTGGTGCTACTACTACTACTACTACTACTACTGCTACCCCACCACTACTACTACTACTACTACTGCTTCTACTACTACTACTACTACTAGTACTGCTACCACTGCTACTACTACTACTTCTGCTGGTGCTACTACTACTACTACTACTACTACTGCTACCCCACCACTACTACTACTACTACTACTGGTGCTACTACTACTGCTACCCCACCACTACTACTACTACTACTACTGCTACTACTACTACTACTACTACTAGTACTGCTACCACTACTACTACTACTACTACTGGTGCTACTACTACTACTACTACTACTGCTGCTGGTTGACCACTACTACTACTACTACTACTACTGGTGCTACTACTACTACTACTACTACTACTACTACTACTACTGCTACTACTACTACTGATACTACTACTACTACTACTACTACTACTACTACTACTGGTGCTACTACTACTACTACTACTGACTACTACTGCTACTACTGCACTACTACTACTACTACTACACTACTACTACTACTACTACTACTGGTGCTACCCCACTACTACTACTACTACTACTACTGGTGCTACTACTACTACTACTACTACTGGTGCTACTACTACTACTACACTACTACTACACTACTACTACTATTACTACTACTACTACTACTACTACTACTACTGGTGCTACTACTACTACTACACTACTACTACACTAATACTACTATTACTACTACTACTACTACTACTACTGCTACTACTACTCCTACACTGCTACTACTGCTATTACTACGACTACTACTACTACACTACTACAAGCTACTACTACACTACTACTGCTACACTACTATTACACTACTACTACTGCTACTACTACTACTACTACACTACTACTACTACACTACTACTACTGCTGCTACTACTACTACTACCACTACTACTACTACACTACTACTACTACTAATGCTACTCTCTACTACTACTACTACACAACTACTACTACTACTACTACAACTACTATTACTACTACTACACTACTACTAGTCCTACTGCTACTACTGCTACACTACTACTACTACACTACTACTAGTACACTACTACTACTACTACTACTACTGCTACTACTACTTCTGCACTACTACTACTACTACTAGTACTACCACTACTACTACTACACTATTACTACTACACTACTACTACTACTACTACTACTACTACTACCACTAGTAGTACCACTGGTTTATTGTTAATTAACATTGCCTGTCTCCTCTACTCTCCTCCCTCTCTCACTCCAGTAGACAGGATGGCTGGGCTGAGGACTGATGCTGCTGAGTAGAGTAAGGGTGTTTGCCAGAGATATAGTTTCTGGTTTCACCGTGGGATTCTCCTGAGATGCTGGGAGGATATTTTTCTCTATCTTTCCTCTCTCTCTTCATCTCTCTACTAATGATTCTCTCTCTCTATCTCTCCCTCTCCTAACCCAATGGCGCTCTCTCTCCCCCTCTTCAACTCTCTCTCTCCTCATTTATCTCCATCTGTTCCTCTCTCCATCTCTCCCTCTACATCTCACTTTCCTTATTGATCTGAATCCCCCGCTCCACGTCCCTCTCTCTACCCCTCTCTTTACCCCCACTCTCTCTCTCTCTCTCTCTCTCTCTCAAACCCCCTCTCTCTACCCCCCTCTCTCTCTCTCTCTCTCTCTCTATATATATATATATATATATACATATATATATATATTCTGGTACACTCAGCGATGAGTGTGTTCTGCTCTCTGATTCCTAAAAAAAAGCTCATTCATTACTCAACACATTACTGACTGTACCCAACACCGCTGCGGCTGCCATCTCTCTCTCTCTCTGTCTCTCTGTCTCTCTGTCTCTCTCTGTCTCTCTCTCTGTCTCTCTCTCTGTCTCTCTCTCTCTCTCTGTCTCTCTCTCTCTCTCTCTGTCTCTCTCTCTCTCTCTCTGTCTCTCTCTCTCTTTCTCGGTTTCTCCTCTCTCTCCCTCTCTGTCTCTCTCTCTCTCTTCTCTGGCAGCAGTCCGTTGGAGGGGTGTAGGAGGAGGAAGAGGATGAGGGGGCTGGGAGAGGAGGAAGAGGAGGCTCAGGGTGTTATGTTGGAGGCTGACTTCCATATGTGGACCATTCTAGCCTACCTGGGTTTCCTAACAGTATCTGGGTTTTCCTCTGTAGCCCTGAACACTCTGCTGTTCATCATACAGGCACGGGAAGTTCTCTCTGCTCTCTCTGCTATACACTCATGTTGCTAGGCTACAGTCGCTAACACAACAGCAGAGCCCTGGTGGTATATTTGGTGTAGGAGAACTATGGGGTTGTCATGTGGTATAATAATAACACTGTCAGCAGAGGCCCCAGACACTGCAGTAAGATGTAGGATGGTTTGGGGGATGTAGGATGCTTTGGTGGATGTTGGATGGTTTGAGGTTGCAGAATGGTTTGGCAGATGTAGGATGTTTGGGGGATGTGGGACTATTTGGGGATGTGGGATGGTTTGAGGATGCAGAATGGTTTGGCAGATGTAGGATGGTTTGAGGTTGTTGGGTGGTTTGGGGATGTAGGATGGTTTGGGGATGTAGGATGGTTTGGGGATGTAGGATGGTTTGGAGGATGTGGGACTATTTGGGGATGTGGGATGGTTTGAGGATGCAGGATGGTTTGGAGGACTTAGGATGGTTTGAGGTTGTAGGATGGTTTGGGGGACTTAGGATGGTTTGGGGATGTGGGACTATTTGGGGATGTGGGATGGTTTGAGGATGGTTGTGGGATGGTTGGGGGATGTACGATGGTTTGGGGTAGTTCTGAGGATGCAGATTGATTTGGAGGATGTAGGATAGTTTGGGGATGTGGGACTATTTGGGGATGTGGGATGGTTTGAGGATGGTTTGAGGATGGTTGGGGGATGGTTGGGAGATGGTTGGGGGATGTACGATGGTTTGGGGTAGTTCTGAGGATGCAGATTGATTTGGAGGATGTAGGATAGTTTGGGGATGTGGAACAGTTCGGGAACATAGGGGTGTTTTGGGAATGTAGGATGTTTGGGGATGTAAGATGATTTGAGGATGTGGGATGGTTTGGGGATGTGGGATGACTGACTCAAAATCATTGGCCACTTTAATACATGGATATTCTATTCACTTTAATAATGACACTTTACTAATGTTTACATATTTTACAATTCTCATCTCATATGTATATACTGTATTTTATACCATCTTAGCCTATGTATTACTCATCTCATATGTATATACTGTATTTTATACCATCTTAGCCTATGTATTACTCATCTCATATGTATACTGTATTTTATACCATCTTAGCCTATGTATTACTCATCTCATATGTATATACTGTATTTATACCATCTTAGCCTATGTATTACTCATCT
>NW_024609091.1:72500-107136 GCF_018296145.1 Oncorhynchus tshawytscha | reverse complement strand
CTATGTCAGTCTGGTGACTGGGGGGGGGGTCAGAATATGTCATGATTACAAGGTGACTGTAAATGCATGGGTGGATGTGGACCAGTACACCGTTACCAAAGACACAGGACTTGTTTGTTCTACTCTAGCCGGGGGTAAACAGTTCACAAAGTGGTTAGACTTTACAGGTCTACCAGCAAGTGGAGGTCGATCAAGAGTCAAAGCATTTCTGACTATAAACACATTGAAAGTGGTTTTTATACCAGATGAATAGACGGCCTATGGAGGATCAAGCGCTTCCAGCTGTATTCCAGCGTATCATGGACCAGGTCTTACAGGGTTTACCTGGGGTTGTGTGCTTTTACAGGGCCACATCCAGGATAGACGAGCAGGGCCATAGCATCCAGGGTGGACGCAATGAGGCTACATCCAGGATAGACGAGCAGGGCTGGCATCCAGGATAGGACGAACAGGGCTACATCCAGGATAGAAGAACAGGGGCTACATCCAGGATAGACGAACAGGTGCTACATCCAGGATAGACGAGCAGGGGCTACATCCAGGAGAGACGAACATGGGGCCACATCCAGGATAGACGAACAGGGCCACATCCAGGAGAGACGAACAGGCCACATCCAGGATAGACGAACAGGGGCTACATCCAGGATAGACGAACAGGGGCAACATCCAGGATATACGAACAGGGGGCTACATCCAGGATATACGAACAGGGGCTACATCCAGGATATACAAACAGGGGGCTACATCCAGGATAGATGAACAGGGGGCTACATCCAGGATAGATGAACTGGGGCTACATCCAGGATAGATGAACAGGGGGCTACATCCAGGATATACGAACAGGAGGCTACATCCAGGATATACGAACAGGGGGCTACATCCAGGATAGACGAACAGGGGGGCTACATCCAGGATAGACGAACAGGGGCTACATCCAGGATATACGAACAGGGGTTACATCCAGGATAGATGAACAGGGGCTACATCTAGGATAGACGAACAGGGGGCTACATCCAGGACAGACGAACAGGGGGCTACATCCAGGATAGATGGACAGGGGGGCTACATCCAGGATAGAGGAACAGGGGCTACATCCAGGATATACAAACAGGGGGCTACATCCAGGGAACAGGCTACATCCAGGCTAGAGGAACAGGGGCTACCATCCAGACAGACTAACAGGGAACAGGGACTACATCCGACAGACTAACAGGGGCTACATCCAGGATAGACGAACAGGACTAAGACTACAGGATAGACCAACAGGGCTACACATCCAGGATAGACGAACAGACTACATCCAGGATAGACGAACAGGGGCTACATCCAGGATAGACGAACAGGGGCTGCATCCAGGATAGATGAACAGGGGTTACATCCAGGATAAATGAACAGACTACATCCAGGATAGACGAACAGGGGCTACATCCAGGACAGACGAACAGGGGCTACATCCAGGCTAGATGGAACTAGGATGGCAGGGGCTACATCCAGAATAGACCAAACAGGGCTACATCCAGGATAGAGGAGCAGGGGGCTACATCCAGGATAGACGAACAGGGGCTACATCCAGGACCAGAGGAACAGGCTACATCCAGGATAGACTAACAGGGATGAACAGGGCTACATCCAGGATGGGACAGTGGGCTACAGGCGAACAGGAGCTACATCCAGGATAGAGGAACAGGGCTACATCCAGGATAGACTAACAGGGAACAGGGGCTATCCGGGATAGATGAACAGGGCTACATCCAGGATAGATGAAACAGGTGCTACATCCAGGATAGATGAACAGGGCTACATCCAGGATATGCGAACGAGGGCTACATCCAGGATAGACGAACGAGGGCTACATCCAGCTAGACGAACGAGGGCTACATCATGGCCAACAGGTGCCCATCCAGGATAGACAAACAGGGCCTAGATGAACCAGGATAGACAAACAGGGGGCTACATCCAGGACAGAGACGAACAGGATAGATGGACAGGGCTACATCAGGATAGAGGAACAGGGGCTACATCCAGGATAGACAAACAGGGGGCTACATCAGGATATATGAACAGGGCTACATCCAGGATAGACGAACGAGGCTACATCCAGGATAGATGAACAACAGGGCTACATCAGGATAGATGAACAGGGGCTACATCCAGGATAGATGAACAGGGGCTACATCAGGACAGGCGAACGAGGCTACATCCAGGATAGATGGACAGAGGCTACATCCAGGATAAGAGGAACGGGCTACATCCAGGATAGACGGACAGGGGCTACATCCAGGATAGACAAACAGGGGGCTACATCCAGGGGCTACGTAGGACGGACAGGGGCTACATCCAGGATAGACGGACAGGAGCTACATCCAGGATAGATGAACAGGGGCTACATCCAGGATAGACGGAACAGGGGCTACATCCAGGATAGACGGACAGGGCTACATCCAGGATAGGGCTTACATCCAGGATAGACGGACAGGGGCTACATCCAGGATAGACGAACAGGGGGCTACATCCAGGATAGATGGACAGGGCTACATCCAGGATAGACAAACAGGGGCTACATCCAGGATAGACGAACAGGGGGCTACATCCAGGATAGACGGACAGGGCCTACATCCAGGATAGACAAACAGGGGCTACATCAGGATAGACGGACAGGGGGCTACATCCAGGATAGACGGACAGGATGCCAAGCATCCAGGATAGACGAACAGGGGCTACATCCAGGATAGACGAAGGGGGCTACATCCAGGATAGTTCGGACAGGGGCTACATCCAGGATAGACGGACAGGGGGCTACATCCAGGATAGGACGGACAGGGCTACATCCAGGATAGACGAACAGGGCTACATCCAGGATAGACGAACAGGGCTACATCCAGGATAGAGACAAAGACTCCAGAGACCAATCCAAACTATCGGTGTAATTTTTAGATGTACTTTTAGCTAAAGACATGGGAAACTACCAAGGACAAGTACCCACTAGGGCATGGTCAACATGAAAACCCACTAGGGCATGGTCAAAATGAAAACCCACTAGGGCATGGTCAAAATGAAACCCACTAGGGCATGGTCAAAATGAAAACCCACTAGGGCATGGTCAAAATGAAAACCCCACTAGGGCATGGTCAAAATGAAAACCCACTAGGGCATGGTCAAAAATGAAAACCCACTAGGGCATGGTCAAAGTGAAAACCCACTAGGACATGGTCAACATGAAAACCCATTGGGACATGGTCAAAATGAAAACCCACTAGGGCATGGTCAAAATGAAAACCCACTGGGCATGGTCAACATGAAAACCCACTAGGGCATGGTCAAAATGAAAACCCACTAGGGCATGGTCAACATGAAAACCCACTAGGACATGGTCAACATGAAAACCCACTAGGGCATGGTCAAAATGAAAACCCACTAGGGCATGGTCAAAATGAAAACCCACTAGGGCATGGTCAAAATGAAAACCCACTAGGACATGGTCAACATGAAAACCCACTAGGGACATGGTCAAAATGAAAACCCACTAGGGCATGGTCAAAATGAAAACCCACTAGGGCATGGTCAACATGAAAACCCACTAGGGCATGGTCAAAATGAAAACCCACTAGGGCATGGTCAAAATGAAAACCCACTAGGACATGGTCAACATGAAAACCCACTAGGGCATGGTCAAAATGAAAACCCACTAGGGCATGGTCAAAATGAAAACCCACTAGGGCATGGTCAAAATGAAAACCCACTAGGGCATGGTCAACATGAAAACCCACTAGGACATGGTCAAAATGAAAACCCACTAGGGCATGGTCAACATGAAAACCCACTAGGACATGGTCAACATGAAAACCCACTAGGGCATGGTCAACATGAAAACCCACTAGGGCATGGTCAAAATGAAAACCCACTAGGGCATGGTCAAAATGAAAACCCACTAGGGCATGGTCAAAATGAAAACCCACTAGGGCATGGTCAAAAATGAAAACCCACTAGGGCATGGTCAACATGAAAACCCACTAGGACATGGTCAAAATGAAAACCCACTAGGGCATGGTCAAAATGAAAACCCACTAGGGCATGGCCAAAATGAAAACCCACTAGGGCATGGTCAAAATGAAAACCCACTAGGACATGGTCAAAATGAAAACCCACTAGGGCATGGTCAAAGGTCAAGAAAACCCACTAGGACATGGTCAAAATGAAAACCCACTAGGACATGGTCAAAATGAAAACCCACTGGGCATGGTCAAAATGAAAACCCACTAGGGACATGGTCAAAATGAAAACCCACTGGGACATGGTCAAAAGGAAAACCCACTAGGACATGGTCAAAATGAAAACCCACTGGGACATGGTCAAAAGGAAAACCCACTGGGACATGGTCAAAATGAGAACTCTTGCAAGGAGCCACTTTCGGTGGTCCGGTGTGTCAGTCTAATATACACATGCCAAACCTTGCACCAGTGCATCCTTGGAAATGGCCTGAGAGGCCCTGGCAGCGCATCCATGTAGATTTAGCTCAAAAAGGAAAGCACCAGTTGTTCGTAGTTACAGATGCGTACTCACGCTGGCCAGAAGTAAAGTGTATGAGGAACACTTCAGCTACAGCCACGGTAGAGACACCCAATGTTCTCAGCCTACAGGGTAGAGACACTCCGGGAATGTTCTCAGCCTACAGGGTAGAGACACTCCGGGAATGTTCTCAGCCTACAGGGAGACACTCCGGGAATGTTCTCAGCCTACAGGGTAGACACTCCGGGAATGTTCTCAGCCTACAGGGTAGAACACTCCGGGGAATGTTCTCAGCCTACAGGGTAGAGACACTCCGGGGAATGTTCTCAGCCTACAGGGTAGAGACACTCCGGGAATGTTCTCAGCCTACAGGGTAGAGACACTCCGGGAATGTTCTCAGCCTACAGGTAGAGACACTCCGGGGAATGTTCTCAGCCTACAGGGTAGAGACACTCCCTACAGGTTAGAGACACTCCGGAATGTTCTCAGCCTACAGGTTAGAGACACTCCGGGAATGTTCTCAGCCTACAGGGTAGAGACACTCTGGGGAATGTTCTCAGCCTACAGGGTAGAGACACTCCGGGGAATGTTCTCAGCCTACAGGGTAGAGACACTCCGGGGAATGTTCTCAGCCTGAGGGTAGAGACACTCCGGGGAATGTTCTCAGCCTACAGGGTAGAGACACTCCGGGGAATGTTCTCAGCCTACAGGGTAGAGACACTCCGGGGAATGTTCTCAGCCTACAGGGTAGAGACACTCCGGGGAATGTTCTCAGCCTACAGGGTAGAGACACTCACGGAATGTTCTCAGCCTACAGGGTAGAGACACTCCGGGGAATGTTCTCAGCCTACAGGGTAGAGACACTCCGGGAATGTTCTCAGCCTACAGGGTAGAGACACTCCGGGGAATGTTCAGCCTACAGGGTAGAGACACTCCGGGAATGTTCTCAGCCTACAGGGTAGAGACACTCCGGGGAATGTTCTCAGCCTACAGGGTAGAGACACTCCGGGAATGTTCTCAGCCTACAGGGTAGAGACACTCCGGGGAATGTTCTCAGCCTACAGGTTAGAGACACTCCGGGGAATGTTCTCAGCCTACAGGGTAGAGACACTCCGGGAATGTTCTCAGCCTACAGGGTAGAGACACTCCGGGGAATGTTCTCAGCCTACAGGGTAGAGACACTCCGGGGAATGTTCTCAGCCTACAGGGTAGAGACACTCCGGGAATGTTCTCAGCCTACAGGGTAGAGACACTCCGGGGAATGTTCTCAGCCTACAGGGTAGAGACACTCCGGGAATGTTCTCAGCCTACAGGGTAGAGACACTCCGGGAATGTTCTCAGCCTACAGGTTAGAGACACTCCGGGGAATGTTCTCAGCCTACAGGGTAGAGACACTCCGGGAATGTTCTCAGCCTACAGGGTAGAGACACTCCTGGGAATGTTCTCAGCCTACAGGGTAGAGACACTCCGGGAATGTTCTCAGCCTACAGGGTAGAGACACTCCGGGAATGTTCTCAGCCTACAGGGTAGAGACACTCCGGGGAATGTTCTCAGCCTACAGGGTAGAGACACTCCGGGAATGTTCTCAGCCTACAGGGTAGAGACACTCCGGGAATGTTCTCAGCCTACAGGGTAGAGACACTCCGGGGAATGTTCTCAGCCTAAGGGTAGAGACACTCCGGGGAATGTTCTCAGCCTACAGGTTAGAGACACCGGGGAATGTTCTCAGCCTACAGGGTAGAGACACTCCGGGGAATGTTCTCAGCCTACAGTGTAGAGACACTCCGGGGAATGTTCTCAGCCTACAGGTTAGAGACACTCCGGGAATGTTCTCAGCCTACAGGGTAGAGACACTCCGGGGAATGTTCTCAGCCTACAGGGTAGAGACACTCCGGGAATGTTCTCAGCCTACAGGGTAGAGACACTCCGGGGAATGTTCTCAGCCTACAGGGTAGAGACACTCCGGGGAATGTTCTCAGCCTACAGGGTAGAGACACTCCGGGAATGTTCTCAGCCTACAGGGTAGAGACACTCCGGGGAATGTTCTCAGCCTACAGGGTAGAGACACTCCGGGAATGTTCTCAGCCTACAGGGTAGAGACACTCCGGGAATGTTCTCAGCCTACAGGGTAGAGACACTCCGGGGAATGTTCTCAGCCTACAGGGTTGAGACACTCCGGGGAATGTTCTCAGCCTACAGGGTAGAGACACTCCGGGGAATGTTCTCAGCCTACAGGGTAGAGACACTCCCGGGGAATGTTCTCAGCCTACAGGTTAGAGACACTCCGGGAATGTTCTCAGCCTACAGGTTAGAGAAACTCCGGGGAATGTTCTCAGCCTACAGGGTAGAGACACTCCGGGAATGTTCTCAGCCTACAGGGTAGAGACACTCCGGGAATGTTCTCAGCCTACAGGGTAGAGACACTCCGGGGAATGTTCTCAGCCTACAGGGTAGAGACACTCCGGGAATGTTCTCAGCCTACAGGGTAGAGACACTCCGGGAATGTTCTCAGCCTACAGGGTAGAGACACTCCGGGGAATGTTCTCAGCCTACAGGTTAGTTGAGGAGTGTGTTTCAGACAATGGGCCACAGCTGGTGTCAAAAGAGATGGAGACATTGTTCCAGTTGAATGGGGGTGAAACACATCAGCTTCGTATCATGCAGCTTGAAATGACGGAGCGACTTGTACAGAATCTAAAACAGGCTCTAGAGAAGGACAAGTCATCAGGACGGTCAGGACAGCATATAGGAGGGGGAGGGGGCGACTTTCTGTTTGCCTACAGGAATACGCAGCATGGCACAACTGGAAAAACTCCAGCAGAGTTGTTCCTCTAAAACGCCAGGTTAGAACAAGGTTATCATTGGTGAAACCCAGTTTATCAGCTGACATGCAGTCCAAGAAACAGGGAAAGCGGCTTCGTTTTGTTTTCAATCGGAACAAACAGTGCTTGTCCCGAGTTTACCGGAGAGGAGAGAGAGAGAAACGGGTACCCGGGGGTTGTCAAAAGGGTACTTGGTCCTGTAACCTACTTAGTGCCGACTGAGGGAAAATTGTGTAGGAAGCATGTGGATCAAATGATGATGCAACACAATGAAAGAGAAGACCTGAATGTGTCAAAGTGGAAGATTTCTGATTGGGACTTGGGAGCTACGACTGTGACAGGCACAGGTTGTGACACAGGTTGTGCCAGGCCGTGAGCCTTAGGGCCCAGAGCGTCAGGCGAGGCCAAAAAAATGGTCAGAAGGCCTCCGGACCGATTGGATCTGTAAACAGGTTGTATATGAGATGATGAGTAAAAACTGTTTTTGGAAAACCCATGATGTTCATCAAGGATGTTTTCAGAGGAAAGTGACAATTTCCCAGGAAGGAGTGTGGTGTGACTGAGAAATGTGTTATGTGTTAATGAGTTTAGATGTAAAGTGGTTGTAAATAGCCAATGGGGATTTGTATGCAGGGCTTGAGTTTCTTGAATTAACAAATGATAATGGGGTTTCCGTTCTTACATTGAAGTGATTGGATTACGAGATTCAAGGGCTGTAAAAGTTCAATGATGTATTGGAGAGTTGGGCTGAAGACTGTAGAGAGTAGAGGGGGTTGGGCTGAAGACACTATAGAGAGTAGAGGGGTTGGGCTGAAGACACTGTAGAGAGTAGAGGGGTTGGGCTGAAGACACTGTAGAGAGTAGAGGGGTTGGGCTGAAGACACTGTAGAGAGTAGAGGGGTTGGGCTGAAGACACTGTAGAGAGTAGAGGGGTTAGGCTGAAGTCACTGGGGTAGAGGAGGTTGGGCTGAAGACACTGTATAGAGTAGAGGGGTTGGGCTGAAGACACTGTATAGAGTAGAGGGGGTTGGGCTGAAGACACTGTATAGAGTAGAGGGGTTGGGCTGAAGACACTGTAGAGAGTAGAGGGGGTTGGGCTGAAGACACTGTATAGAGTAGAGGGGTTGGGCTGAAGACACTGTAGAGAGTAGAGGGGGTTGGGCTGAAGACACTGTAGAGAGTAGAGGGGGTTGGGCTGAAGACACTGTAGAGGGGTTGGGCTGAAGACACTGTAGAGAGTAGAGGGGTTGGGCTGAAGACACTGTAGAGAGTAGAGGGGTTGGGCTGAAGACACTGTAGAGGGGGTTGGGCTGAAGACACTGTAAGGGGGTTGGGCTGAAGACACTGTATAGAGTAGAGGGGTTGGGCTGAAGACACTGTAGAGAGTAGAGGGGTTGGGCTGAAGACACTGTATAGAGTAGAGGGGGTTGGGCTGAAGACACTGTAGAGAGTAGAGGGGGTTGGGCTGAAGGCACTGTAGAGAGTAGAGGGGGTTGGGCTGAAGACACTGTATAGAGTAGAGGGGGTTGGGCTGAAGACACTGTTTGAGGGGTTGGGCTGAAGACACTGTAGAGGGGGTTGGGCTGAAGACACTGTATAGAGTTTGGGCTGAAGACACTGTAGAAGTAGAACTGGGCTGAAGACACTGTTTAGAGGGGTTGGGCTGAAGACACTGTAGAGGGGTTGGGCTGAAGACACTGTATAAGTAGAGGGGTTGGGCTGAAGACACTGTAGAAGTAGAGGGGTTGGGCTGAGGACACTGTATAGAGTAGAGGGGCTTGGGCTGAAGACACTGTAGAGAGTAGAGGGGGTTGGGCTGAAGACACTGTAGAGAGTAGAGGGGGTTGGGCTGAAGACACTGTAGAGTAGAGGGGTTTTGCTGAAGACACTGTAGAGAGTAGAGGGGTTGGGCTGAGTCTTCTGTAAAAAGAAGAGGGGGTTGGGCTGAAGACACTTAGAGAGAGAGGGGGTTGGGCTGAAGTCACTGTAAAAGAAGAGGGGGTTTGAAGACACTGTAGAGTCTTCAAGAAAAAGAACCCAGCATTTTGCTGAAGACTTCAGGGGTTGGGCTGAAGACACTGTAGAGGGGTTGGGCTGAAGACACTTCAGTAAAAGAACTGTAGCATTTTGGGCTGAAGTCTTCTGTAGAAAGAACCCAGACACTGTATAGAGTAGAGGGGGTTGGGCTGAAGACACTGTAGAGAGTAGAGGGGGTTGGGCTGAAGACACTGTAGAGAGTAGAGGGGTTGGGCTGAAGACACTGTATAGAGCAGTCTTCTGTAAAAGGAGAACATTAAATACAGCATTTTGCTTCGAGTCTTCAGTAAAAAGAACCCAGCATTTTGCTTCGGAGTCTTCAGTAAAAGAACCCAGCATTTTAGGATGCAACAGAATGAGTGGCAGTTTGTGTCACAACCCGACTCGTGGGAAGTGACAAAGAGCTCTTATAGGACCAGGGCACAAATAATGATATACAATATAATAATTTTGCTCTTCATTTAACTATCTTATGTATAAAACCTTGTTTGTTCATCGAAAATGGTGAATAACTCACCACAGGTTAATGAGAAGGGTGTGCTTGAAAGGTGCACATAACTCTGCAATGTTGGGTTGTATTGGAGAGAGTTCTGTCTTTCTCCACACACACAGTCTGTGCCTGTATTCATGCTAGTGAGGGCCGAGAATCCACTCTCACATAGGTACATGGCTGCAAAGGACACCAGTGTCTTAACAGCGCAATTTGCCAAGACAGGATACTCTTAGCGCAGCCCAATCCAGAAATCTGGCTGTGGCTTCTGATTAAGTAAAATTTTCACAGAACCGCTTGTTGCAATTTCAATGAGGCTCTCTCGTTCAGATATCGGTAAGTGGACTGGAGGCAGGGCATGAAAGGGATAACGAATCCACTTGTTTGTGTCGTCCGTTTCGGGAAAGTACCTGCATAATTGCACCCCCCAACTCAACCCGGTTGCTTCGCTATATCACATTTGACATTGTCCGAAAGCTTGACTTCATTTGCACACAGAAAAATTATAGAATGATGGAAAGACCTGTGTGTTGTCCTTGTTAATTAATGCAGACAGAAGAGCTCCGACTTCATAATCATAGCCTCCATTTTGTCCAGCACATTGAATATACAGTTGAAGTCGTAAGTTTACATACACCTTAGCCAAATACATTTAAACTCAGTGTTTCACAATTCCTGACATTTAATCCTAGTAAAAATTCCCTGTCTTAGTTCAGTTAGGATCACCACTTTATTTTAAGAATGTGAAATGTCAGAATAATAGCAGAGAGAATGATTTATTTCAGCTTTTATTTATTTCATCACATTCACAGTGGGTCGGAAGTTTACGTACACTCAATTAGTATTTGGTAGCATTGCCTTTAAATTGTTTAATTTGGGCCAAATGTTTCGTGTAGCCTTTCAAAAGATTCCCACAATAAGTTGGGTGAATTTTGGCCCATTCCTCCTGACAGAGCTGGTGTAACTGAGTCAGGTTTGTAGGCCACACATTTTCTATAGGATTGAGTTCAGGGCTTTGTGATGGCCACTCCAATACCTTGACTTTGTTGTCCTTAAGCCATTTTGACACAACTTTAGAAGTATGCTTGGGGTCATTGTCCATTTGGAAGACCCATTTGCGACCAAGCTTTAACTTCCTGACTGATGTCTTGAGATGTTGGTTCAATATATCCACATAATTGTCCATCCTCATGACGCCATCTATTTGTGAAGTGCACCAGTGCTTCATGGTTGGGATGGTGTTCTTCGGCTTGTAAGCCTCCCCCTCCTGCTTTTATACATGTCTTACTAGTCAAAAGTTGTCTTAATTCTCACTCGAAAAACTCCTGTGACTTATTTTTCAAATTGACATGTTTTGTTTCTAAATGTCCGTGCAAGAGTGTAATGTTTCATTGAGGGGTGAGATAGTTATTTTGTACATATAACCCACTGTGGCTGAGGAAAGGCACTACTCCCAATATAAGTGAACCACAAATCAATGTAGTTCCATGTTTATTTGTCGTTCCCCCCTGACGGCGTTGTAACACCTGGAACACCTGGAACACCTGCTCTAGGGCATCAGTCGGATGTTACAGGGCCTTATACTGAACAATGTGTGGTTTTACATGATTGGGCATCAGTGGGATGCTACAGGGCCTTATACTGAACAATGTGTGGTTTTACATGATTGGGCATCAGTGGGATGTTACAGGGCCTTATACTGAACAATGTGTGGTTTTACATGATTGGGTGTTTTGTAATTAATGTGCTTATAGATATATAGATTATTATGTGTTTATAGATATGTATAGTGTAGTGATGTGTTTATAGATATGTATAGTGTAGTGTGTTTATAGATATGTATAGTGTAGTGTGTTTATAGATATGTATAGTGTAGTGATGTGTTTATAGATATGTATAGTGTAGTGTGTTTATAGATATGTATAGTGTAGTGTGTTTATAGATATGTATAGTGTAGTGTGTTTATAGATATGTATTGTGTAGTGTGTTTATAGATATGTATAGTGTAGTGTGTTTATAGATATGTATAGTGTAGTGATGTGTTTATAGATATGTATAGTGTAGTGTGTTTATAGATATGTATAGTGTAGTGATGTGTTTATAGGTATGTATAGTGTAGTGATGTGTTTATAGATATGTATAGTGTAGTGATGTGTTTATAGGTATGTATAGTGTAGTGATGTGTTTATAGATATGTATATTGTAGTGTGTTTATAGATATGTATTGTGTAGTGATGTGTTTATAGATATGTATTGTGTAGTGATGTGTTTATAGATATGTATAGTGTAGTGATGTGTTTATAGATATGTATAGTGTAGTCTGTTTATAGATATGTATAGTGTAATGATGTGTTTATAGATATGTATAGTGTAGTGATGTGTTTATAGATATGTATAGTGTAGTGATGTGTTTATAGATATGTATAGTGTAGTGTGTTTATAGATATGTATAGTGTAGTGTGTTTATAGATATGTATAGTGTAGTGTGTTTATAGATATGTATAGTGTAGTGTGTTTATAGATATGTATAGTGTAGTGTGTTTATAGATATGTATAGTGTAGTGTGTTTATAGATATGTATAGTGTAGTGTGTTTATAGATATGTATAGTGTAGTGATGTGTTTATAGATATGTATAGTGTAGTGATGTGTTTATAGATATGTATAGTGTATAAATGTGTTTATAGATATGTATAGTGTAGTGTGTTTATAGATATGTATAGTGTAGTGTGTTTATAGATATGTATAGTGTAGTGTGTTTATAGATATGTATAGTGTAGTGTGTTTATAGATATGTATAGTATATAGATATGTATAGTGTAGTGTGTTTATAGATATGTATAGTGTAGTGTGTTTATAGATATGTATAGTGTAGTGATGTGTTTATAGATATGTATAGTGTAGTGATGTGTTTATAGATATGTATAGTGTAGTGATGTGTTTATAGATATGTATAGTGTAGTGTGTTTATAGATATGTATAGTGTAGTGTGTTTATAGATATGTATAGTGTAGTGATGTGTTTATAGATATGTATAGTGTAGTGATGTGATGTGTTTATAGATATGTATAGTGTAGTGATGTGTTTATAGATATGTATAGTGTATAAATGTGTTTATAGATATGTATAGTGTAGTGTGTTTATAGATATGTATAGTGTAGTGATGTGTTTATAGATATGTATAGTGTAGTGTGTTTATAGATATGTATAGTGTAGTGTGTTTATAGATATGTATAGTGTAGTGATGTGTTTATAGATATGTATAGTGTAGTGTGTTTATAGATATGTATAGTGTAGTGATGTGTTTATAGATATGTATAGTGTAGTGATGTGTTTATAGGTATGTATAGTGTAGTGTGTTTATAGATATGTATAGTGTAGTGATGTGTTTATAGATATGTATAGTGTAGTGATGTGTTTATAGATATGTATAGTGTAGTGTGTTTATAGATATGTATAGTGTAGTGTGTTTATAGATATGTATAGTGTAGTGATGTGTTTATAGATATGTATAGTGTAGTGATGTGTTTATAGATATGTATAGTGTATCTGTGGTTTAGTGATGTGGTAATGCAGGGCTCATCTGGGAAAGATGTCTCAGCATGAATCCCTGACTAAACAACACACACACACACCTCCATGTCACTGTCATTTCCCCTCGGTCTCCATGACGACAGTCACATTGCAGCACCCCGGCTTGGCATTCGTGAGTTTGTCTTCAGCCTGTGTGTGTGTTTCAGTAGGTAATTGGGACTGTGAGGCCTTCCTGCTATTGATTAATGATGCATTATGAAACACGTAGTCCTTACACGTAAACCCACTCAGGATATATCAATTACACACACCTCAACAGGGAAAGAGGGGGAGGAGAGAACAGGGGAGGAGAGACCAGGGGAGGAGAGACCAGGGGAGGAGAGACCAGGGGAGGAGAGAACAGGGGAGGAGAGGACAGGGGAGGAGAGGACAGGGGAGGAGAGAACAGGGGAGGAGAGGACAGGGGAGGAGAGAACAGGGGAGGAGAGAACAGGGGAGGAGAGAACAGGGAGGAGAGGGAGAGGGGAGGAGAGGACAGGGGAGGAGAGGACAGGGGAGGAGAGAGACAGGGGAGGAGAGAACAGGGAGGAGAGGACAGGGGAGGAGAGGACAGGGGAGGAGAGGACAGTGGAGGAGAGGACCGGGGAGGAGAGGACAGGGGATGTGCAGAGTGTGAGAGAGATCATAAAGAAGATAGGCAAGGAGGAAGAGACTGAGTGAGGGATGGCATGAAAGGAGAGTGAGGGATGGGATAAAAGGAGAGCGAGGAAGGGCAGGAAAGGAGAGCAAGTGAGAAGTAAAAGGAGAGCGAGTGAGGGGTAAAAGGAGCGCGAGGGAGGGGTAAAAGGAGATCGAGGGGGGGTAAAAGGAGATGAGGGTAAAAGGAGAGCGAGTGAGGGGTAAAAGGAGAGCGAGGAGGGGTAAAAGGAGAGCGAGGAGGAGATGAAAGGAGAGTGAGGTATGGCTGGAAAGGAGAGCGAGGAGGGGATGAAAGGTTGAGCGAGGGAGGAGATAAAAGAGAGAGACAGAGGAGAGATGGAGAGGGACAGGGAGAGAATGCCCACAGGGAGAAGAAGGTCGTAGTTTTTGTGTTATGTGAACTTTTGCTGCAACCTAACGAATGTTCCGAGAACTTGCACAGAACCAATTTTGGTTTTCAAAACATTACTGGTACATTGTGTTATTACATTACCTGGAAACCTAATGAGAACGTTTGAGGAATGTTCTGTGGTGGTTTTTACAGATGTCGTGCACAACATTTTAGTGAATACATCATTTTTTTAATGTTGATATCAAAACATTATTTGAATGTTTTCGTGATGTTATAATCCTTAGATAACACCCTATCTAGAACCTAGTGGGGAATCTTAGATCATGTTCTGGGAATGTTCCCGGTTTGCTGGGCTCACAGTCGGCTATCCTTCTCCAAACACACCGTGAAACTCATCCCTCTCTTCTCATCCCTCTCTTCTCATCCCTCTCTCTTCTCATCCTTCTCTCTCCTCATCCCTCTCTTCTCATGCCTCTCTCTTCTCATCCTTCTCTCTCCTCATCCCTCTCTTCTCATCCCTCTCTTCTCATCCTTCTCTTCTCATCCCTCTCTTCTCATCCTTATCTCTTCTCATCCCTCTCTTCTCATCCTTCTCTTCTCATCCCTCTCTTCTCAACGCTTCTCTCTTCTCATCCCTCTCTCAGCTCCTTCTTCTACTTCCTCCTTCTAACTCCTCATCTCTCTCTCTCTCTCTCTCTCTCTCTCTCTCTCACGTTCCCTCCTCTCGTTCCCTCTCTTCTAACACTCCTTTCCTCTTTGTCTCCTTGTTTTAACTTTAGGTAATTAAACCTCATTCACGTCTCTTTTCCTTGTTCTTCTGCTCCTACATACTGTTCTTCTGGTTTCCTCTTCTCTCTCTGTCTTTCTGGCTGTGGATTCCTCTCTTGGTTTCTCCTTCCATTTCCTCTCTACTCCTTTTCCAACCACCCCCTCCCCATATACCCCCACATCTCTCCCCATATACCCTCCACATCTCTTCCCATATACCCCCCCATCTCTCCCCATATACCCCCACATCTCTCCCCATATACCCTCCATATCTCTCCCCATATACCCCCACATCTCTCCCCATATACCCTCCACATCTCTCCCCATATACCCTCCACATCTCTCCCCATATACCCTCCCCATCTCTCCCCATATACCCTCCCCATCTCTCCCCATATACCCTCCCCATCTGTCCCTATATACCCTCCACATCTCTCCCCATATACCCTCCACATCTCTCCCCATATACCCCCCACATCTCTCCCCATATAGCCTCCACATCTCTCCCCATATACCCTCCCCATCTCTTCCCATATACCCTCCCCATCTCTCCCCATATACCCTCCACATCTCTCCCCATATACCCTCCACATCTCTCCCCATATACCCTCCACATCTCCCATATACCCACATCTCTCCCCATATACCCCCCACATCTCTCCCCATATACCCTCCACATCTCTCCCCATATACCCTCCCCATCTCTTCCCATATACCCTCCACATCTCTCCCCATATACCCCCCACATCTCTCCCCATATACCCTCCACATCCCTCCCCATATACCCTCCACATCCCTCCCCATATACCCTCCACATCTCTTCTTACTGTCCCCTCCCCCATATACCCTCCACATCTCTCCCCATATACCCTCCACATCTCTCCCCATATACCCTCCACATCTCTCCCCATATACCCTCCACATTTCCTCCCCCTCCCCATATACCCCCCACATCTCTCCCCCATATACCCTCCCCATCCTCCCCATATGCCCTCCACATCTCTCCCCATATACCCCCCACATCTCTCCCCATATACCCTCCACATCTCTCCCCATATACCCTCCCCATCTCTCCCCATATACCCTCCCATCTCTCCCCATATACCCTCCACATCTCTCCCCATATACCCTCCACATCTCTCCCCATATACCCCCCACATCTCTCCCCATATACCCTCCACATCTCTCCCCATCCCTCCCATCTCTTCCCATATACCCCCCCCATATCTCTCCCCATATACCCTCCACATCTCTTCCCATATACCCTCCACATCTCTCCCCATATACCCTCCACATCTCTCCCCATATACCCTCCACATCTCTCTCTGTCCCCCTCCCACATATACCCTCCACATCTCTCCCCATATACCCTCCCATCTCTTCCCATATACCCTCCCCATCTCTCCCCATATACCCTCCACATCTCTCCCCATATACCCCCACATATACCCCACATCCCTCCACATCTCTTCCCCCTCCCATATACCCTCCACATCTTCTCCCCATATACCCTCCACATCTCTCCCCATATACCTAATCCACATCTCTCCCCATATACCCTCCCCATCTCTTCCCATATACCCTCCACATCTCTCCCCCCTACCCTCCACATCTCTCCCATATACCCTCCACATCCCTCCCCCTATACCCCCACATCCCTCCCCATATACCCTCCACATCTCTTCTTACTGTCCCCCTCCCCCCCATACCCTCCACATCTCTCCCCACTGGTATACCCTCCACATCTCTCCCCCCCCATATACCCTCCACATCTCTTCTTACTGCCCCCTCCCCCATATACCCTCCACATCTAGTGGTATAGTCCACATCCTCCATATACCCTCCACATCTCTTCTTACTGCCCCCTCCCCATATACCCCCACATCTCTTTTATACTGCTCACCTCTGTAGTCCCCCATATACCCTCCACATACTTCCCATATACCCTCCACATCTCTCCCCATATGGTCCCTCCCCATATACCCCCCACATCTCTCCCCCAGGTACCCTCCGCATCTCTCCCCATATACCACATCTACAACATCTGTCCCCATATATCTAACATCTGTCTTCCCATATACCCTCTACATCTCTCTAATTACACCCTAACATATGTCTCCTCCCTGTCTCCATCTCCATACTACCCTCTACATCTCTAACATACTGGTAGGTAGTCTACACCTCTAACATAGATACCCCTCTAACATCCTGGTAGGTAGTCTATACCTCTAACATACTGGTAGGTAGTCTACACATCTAACATGTGGTAGTAGTCTCATCTCTAACATACTGGTAGGTAGTCTACCCTCTAACATACTGGTAGGTAGTCTCACGTCTATACCTACTGGGAATCTCTGGTAGGTAGTCCTCTAACATACTGGGAGGTATACACCTGGTAGTAGTCTACATCTCTACTATTGGTAGGTAGTCTACGTCTACTTAACCCCCACTGGTAGGTCCCTCTACCTCTAACCAATGGTAGGTAGTCTACATCCCTACTGGTAGATGATCTACCCCCATATGCCCCTCCACATCTCTTAGGTAGTCTACATATACCCCCACATCCCTCCCATACTGGTAGGTAGTCTACACCTCCACATCTCTCCCCATATACCCCCACATCTCTCCCATACTGGTATACCCTCCACATCTCTCCTCATATACCCCCACATCCCTCCCCATATACCCTCCACAGGTCTCTCCCCATATACCCCCCACATCCTCCCCATACTGGGAGGTAGTCCCCCCACATCCCTCCCAATATAGTACACCTCCACTTTCCCCATATACCCCCCACATCTCTCCCCATGTACCCTCCACATCTCTCCCCATATACCCTCCACATCTCTCCCCATAGGTAGTCTACATCCACATCTGTCCCCATATACCCTCCACATCTCTCCCCATATACCCTCCACATCTCTTATTCCTGTCCCCCTCCCACATATACCCTCCACATATCTTCTTACTGTCCCCTCCCCCATATGCCCTCCATCTCTCCCCCATGGTATACCCTACACCTCTATCATACTGGTAGGTAGTCTACACCTCTAACATACTGGTAGGTAGTCTACACCTCTAACATACTGGTAGGTAGTCTACACCTCTAACATACTGGTAGGTAGTCTACACGTCTATCATACTGGTAGGTAGTCTACACCTCTAACATACTGGTAGGTTGTCTACACCTCTAACATACTGGTAGGTAGTCTACATGTCTAACATACTGGTAGGTAGTCTACACCTCTAACATACTGGTAGGTAGTCTACACCTCTAACATACTGGTAGGTAGTCTACACCTCTAACATACTGGTAGGTAGTCTACACCTCTAACATACTGGTAGGTAGTCTACACCTCTAACATACTGGTAGGTTGTCTACACCTCTAACATACTGGTAGGTAGTCTACATGTCTAACATACTGGTAGGTAGTCTACACCTCTAACATACTGGTAGGTAGTCTACACCTCTACATACTGGTAGGTTGTCTACACCTCTAACATACTGGTAGGTAGTCTACATGTCTAACATACTGGTAGGTAGTCTACACCTCTAACATACTGGTAGGTAGTCTACACCTCTAACATACTGGTAGGTAGTCTACACCTCTAACATACTGGTAGGTAGTCTACATCTCTAACATACTGGTAGGTAGTCTACACCTCTAACATACTGGTAGGTAGTCTACACCTCTAACATACTGGTAGGTAGTCTACACCTCTAACATACTGGTAGGTAGTCTCTACACTGTCTAGTCATACCTAACATGGGAATATACTGGTAGGTAGTCTACACCTCTAACATACTGGTAGGTAGTCTACACGTCTAACCTACTGGTATGCTGGGAATATACTGGTAGGTAGTCTACACCTCTAACATACTGGTAGGTAGTCTACACCTCTAACATACTGGTAGGTAGTCTACACTGGTAGGTAGTCTCTAACATACTGGTAGGTAGTCTACACCTCTAACATACTGGTAGGTAGTCTACACCTCTAACATACTGGTAGGTAGTCTACACCTCTAACATACTGGTAGGTAGTCTACACCTCTAACATACTGGTAGGTAGTCTACACCTCTAACATGGTAGGTAGTCTACATCTCTATCATACTGGTAGGTAGTCTACACCTCTAACATACTGGTAGGTAGTCTACACCTCTAACATACTGGTAGGTAGTCTACACCTCTAACATACTGGTAGGTAGTCTACACCTCTAACATACTGGTAGGTAGTCTACACCTCTAACATACTGGTAGGTAGTCTACACCTCTAACATACTGGTAGGTAGTCTACACCTCTAACATACTGGTAGGTAGTCTACACCTCTAACATACTGGTAGGTAGTCTACATCTCTAACATACTTGTAGGTAGTCTACACCACTAACAAACTGGTAGGTTGTCCACCTCTAACATACTGGTAGGTAGTCTACACCTCTAACATACTGGTCTAGTCTACACCTCTAACATACTGGTAGGTAGTCCATCTCTAACATCTCCTCTAACATACTGGTAGGTCCCTCTCTCTCTAACATACTGGTAGGTAGTCTCTCTCTCTCTCTCTCTCTCCTCTTCCTCTCTCTCCTTCTCTACATCTCTAACTCCTCCCTGGTAGGTTGTCTTTCCCCTCTCTCCTCTCTCTCTCCTTTCTCTCTCTCTCCCTCTCCCTCTTCTCTCTCTCCCTCTCAATTTCCCTCTCAATTCAATTCAATTCAAGGGCTTTATTGGCATGGGAAACATATGTTAACATTGCCAAAGCAAGTGAGTAGATAATATATAAAGTGAAATAAACAATAAAAAATTAACAGTAGACATCACACATACAGAAGTTTCAAAACAATAAAGACATTACAAATGTCATATTATATATATATATATATATATATATATATATATATATATATATATATATATATACAGTGTTTTAACAATGTACAAATGGTAAAGGACACAAGATAAAATAAATAAGCATAGATATGAGTTGTATTTACAATGGTGCGTGTTCTTCACTGGTTGCCCTTTTCTCGTGGCAACAGGTCACAAATCTTGCTGCTTTGATGGCACACTGTGGAATTTCACCCAGTAGATATGGGAGTTTATCAAAATTAGATTTGTTTTCGAATTCTTTGTGGGTCTGTGTAATCTGAGGGAAATATGTCTCTCGAATATGGTCATACATTGGGCAGGAGGTTAGGAAGTGCAGCTCAGTTTCCACCTCATTTTGTGGGCAGTGAGCACATAGCCTGTCTTCTCTTGAGAGCCATGTCTGCCTACGGTGGCCCTTCTCAATAGCAAGGCTATGCTCGCTGAGTCTGTACATAGTCAAGGCTTTCCATAATTTTGGGTCAGTCACAGTGGTCAGGTATTCTGCCGCTGTGTACTCTCTGTTTAGGGCCAAATAGCATTCTAGTTTGCTCTGTTTTTTTGTTAATTCTTTCCAATGTGTCAAGTAATTATCTTTTTGTTTTCTCATGATTTGGTTGGGTCTAATTGTGCTGCTGTCCTCTCTCTCTCTCTCTCTCTCTCTCTCTCTCTCTCTCTCTCTGTATGGAAAGGTACTACAAGTGTGTTTGAGTACTGAACCATATGGGACTTAATTTGAAGACAGAACTTAATTCTCTCTCTCTCTCTCCTCTCTCTCTGTCTCTCTCGCTCTAGTCTCTCCTCTGTCTTTTCTCTCTGTCTCTCTGTCCTCTATCTCTCCTCTCCCTCTTTCTTTCTCTCTCTCTAGGTGTGGTCTATGGATGGTTACTATAAGGGGAGGCGTGTATTAGAGTACAGGACCATGGGAGACTTCACTAGAGGACAGAATTTTGTTCAGCACCTCTTACCTCACCCCTGGGCAGGACAGGTCATGTTGTCTACAACGGATCACTGTACTACAACAAACACCAGAGCAACATACTGGTATGTTACACACACACACACACACACACACACACACACACACACACACACACACACACACACACACACACACACACACACACACACACACACACACACACACACAGACCGGCGTTAGGTGTAGGACAGGGGGGACAGAGAGAGGGGTGACAGGAGTCGAGGAGACAGGGGAGACAGGGACACAGAACAGGGGTCAGTGCGTATGTCGCCCTGTTTCCCCTGCCTCTGTGGTCCTTGTTCCCCCTCTCTCTGTGGTCCCCCTTCTTTCTGTGGTCCTTGTTTCCAATCTCTCTGTGTCCCCCTGTTTCCCCTCTTTCTGTGGTCCTTGTTTCCAAATCTCTCAGTGTCCCCGGTTTCCCTGTTTCCCCCTCTCTGTGTCCCCCCCTGTCTCCCCCCCTCTCTCTGTGTCCCCAATCTCTGTCCCCCTTCCTCCCTTCTCTGTGTCTGTTTCCCCTCTCTCTGTTCCCCTGCCTCCCCTCTCTCTGTGTCCCCCTGTCTCCCCTCTCTCTGTGTCCCCCAGTTTCCTGTTTCCCCCTCTCTGTGTCCCCGGTTTCCCCCTGTTTCCCCCTCTCTGTGTCCCCCTGTGTCCCCTGCTTCTCTGTGGTCCTTGTTTCCAATCTCTCTGTGTCCCACGGTTTCCCTGTTTCCCCCTCTCTGTGTCCCCCTGTCTTCCCCTCTCCTGTGTCCCCCTGCCTCCCCTCTCTCTGTGTCCCCTGTCCCTCTCTCTGTGTCCCCTCCCTCTCTCTGTGTCCCCCTCTGTGTCTCCCTGCTCTCTCTGTGTCCCCTGTTCCCCTCTCTCTGTGTCCCCTTGCCTCCCCTCTCTGTGTCCCCCTCCCTCCCCCCCTCCTCCCCTCTCTGTGTCCCCCTGCTCCTCTGTCCTGTGTCCCTCCCCTCTCTCTGACCCCATGTCCCCTGCCCCCTCCCTCTCTCTGTGTCCCCCTGCCCCCTGTCTCTCTCTGTGTCCCCTGCCTCCCCTCTCTCTGTGTCCCCCTGCCTCCCCTCTCTCTGTGTCCCCCTGCTCTCCCCTCTCTCTGTGTCCCCCTGTCTCCATCCCCTCTCTGTCTGTCCTCTTTCCCCCCTCTCTCTGACCCCCTGTCCTCTCTCTGACCCCCTGTCCCCTCTCTCCCCCTCTCTCTGACTCCTCTTGTCCTCTCTCTGTCCCCCTGTCCTCTCTCTGACTGTCCTCTCTCTGACTGTCCTCTCTCTGACCCCCTGTCCTCTCTCTGTCCCCACTGTTCTCTCTCTCTGCCCCCATCCTCTCTCTCTGACCCCCTGTCCTCTCTCTGACCCCTGTCCTCTCTCTGACCCCCTGTCCTCTCTCTGACCCCCTCCTCTCTCTGACCCCCTGTCCTCGCTCTGACTCCCTGTCCTCTCTCTGACCCCCTGTCCTCTCTCTCTGTCTCCATGTCCCCTCTCTCTTGACCCCTGTCCTCTCTCTGTCTCCATGTCCCTCTCTCTGTCCTCCTGTCCTCTCTCTGACCTCCTGTCCTCTCTCTGACCCCCTGTCCTCTCTCTCTGTCCCCTCTGTCCCCCTCTCTTCTGACCCCCTGTCCTCTCTCTGACCCCCTGTCCTCTCTATGACCCCTGTCCTCCTACTGACCCCCTGTCCTCTCTCTCTGACCCCCTGTCCTCTCTCTGACCCCTGTCCTCGCTCTGACTCCTGTCCTCTCTCTGTCCCCCTGTCCTCTCTCTGACCCCCTGTCCTCTCTCTGACCCCCTGTCCTCTCTCTGACCCCCTGTCCTCTCTCTGACCCCTGTCCTCTCTCTGTCCCACTGTCCTCTCACTGACCCCTGTCCTCCTCTCCCCCCATGTCCTCTCTCTGTCCCATGTCCCCTCTGTCCTCCTGTCCTCTCTCTGACCCCCTGTCCCCCTCTCTCTGACCCCCTGTCCTCTCTCTGACCCCCTCTGACCCCCTCCTCTGACCCCTGTCCTCCCTCTGGCCCCACCCCTGAGCCCTGTCCTCTCCCCCTGTCTGACCCCCTGTCCTCTCTCTGACCCCCTGTCCCCTCTGTCCCCCTGTCCTCTCTCTGACCCCCTGTCCTCTCTATGACCCCTGTCCTCTCACTGACCCCTTCTCCTCTCTCTGCCCCCCCATCCTCTCTCTCTGACCCCCTGTCCTCTCTCTGACCTCCTGTCCTCTCTCTGACCCCTGTCCTCTCTCTGACCCCCTGTCCTCTCTCTGACCCCCTGTCCTCTCTCTGACCCCTGTCCTCTCTCTGACCCCCTGTCCTCTCTCTCTGACCCCCTGTCCTCTCTATGACCCCTGTCCTCTCACTGACCCCTTCTCCTCTCTCTGACCCCTCTCTCTCTGACCCCCTCCTCTCTCTGACCCCTGTCCTCTCTCTGACCCCCTGTCCTCTCTCTGACCCCTGTCCTCTCTCTGACCCCCTGTCCTCTCTCTGACCCCCTGTCCTCTCTCTGTCCCCCTGACCCCCTGTCCTCTCTATGACCCCTGTCCTCCTACTGACCCCTTCTCCTCTCTCTGCCCCCATCCTCTCTCTCTGACCCCTGTCCTCTCTCTGACCCCCTGTCCTCGCTCTGACTCCCTGTCCTCTCTCTGACCCCCTGTCCTCTCTCTGACCCCCTGTCCTCTCTCTGACCCCTGTCCTCTCTCTGACCCCCTGTCCTCTCTCTGACCCCCTGTCCTCTCTCTGACTCCCTGACCCCCTGTCCTCTCTCTGACCCCCTGTCCTCTCTCTGACCCCCTGTCCTCTCTGACCCCTCTCGCTCTGACCCCCTGTCCTCTCTCTGACCCCCTGTCCTCGCTCTGACCCCCTGTCCTCTCTCTGACCCCCTGTCCTCTCTCTGACCCCCTGTCCTCTCTCTGACCCCCTGTCCTCTCTCTGACCCCCTGTCCTCTCTCTGACTCCCTGTCCTCGCTCTGACTCCCTGTCCTCTCTCTGACCCCCTGTCCTCTCTCTGACCCCCTGTCCTCTCTCTGACCCCCTGTAGGTGCAGTACCACTTCCGATCCCGTAACGTGGTGCTCCAGAGGAGTCTGAGTGGAGCAGGTTACAACAACACCTTCCCCTACAGCTGGGGGGGGTCTTCTGACATAGACCTGATGGCTGATGAGACCGGCTTCTGGGCAGTCTACACCTCCATACCTAACGCTGGGAACATACTGGTAGGTAGTCTACACCTCTAACATACTGGTAGGTAGTCTACACCTCTACTTGTAGTAGTCTACATCTCTAACATACTGGTAGGTAGTCTACACCTCTATCATACTGGTAGGTAGTCTACATCTCTATCATACTGGTAGGTAGTCTACATCTCTATCATACTGGTAGGTAGTCTACACCTCTAACATACTGGTAGGTAGTCTACACCTCTAACATACTGGTAGGTAGTCTACACCTCTAACATACTGGTAGGTAGTCTACACCTCTAACATACTGGTAGGTAGTCTCCTCTCTAACATACTGGTAGGTAGTCTACATCTCTAACATACTGGTAGGTAGTCTACAACTCATCTCTAACATATTGGTAGGTAGTCTACAACTCTATCATACTGGTAGGTAGTCTACACCTCTAACATACTGGTAGGTAGTCTACATCTCTAACATACTGGTAGGTGGTCTACATCTCTAACATACTGGTAGGTAGTCTACACATCATCTCTAACATATTGGTAGGTAGTCTACACCTCTATCATACTGGTAGGTAGTCTACACCTCTAACATACTGGTAGGTAGTCTACACCTCTACTGGTAGGTTGTCTACATCTCTATTATACTGGTAGGTAGTCTACACCTCTAACATACTGGTAGGTAGTCTACACCTCTAACATACTGGTAGGTAGTCTACATCTCTAACATACTGGTAGGTAGTCTACACCTCTATCATACTGGTAGGTAGTCTACATCTCTATCATACTGGTAGGTAGTCTACATCTCTATCATACTGGTAGGTAGTCTACACCTCTAACATACTGGTAGGTAGTCTACACCTCTAACATACTGGTAGGTAGTCTACATCTCTAACATACTGGTAGGTAGTCTACATCTCTATCATACTGGTAGGTAGTCTACACCTCTAATATACTGGTAGGTAGTCTACACCTCTAACATACTGGTAGGTAGTCTACACCTCTAACATACTGGTAGGTAGTCTACACCTCTAACATACTGGTAGGTAGTCTACACCTCTATCATACTGGTAGGTAGTCTACATCTCTAACATACTGGTAGGTAGTCTACACTCTATCATACTGGTAGGTAGTCTACATCTCTATCATACTGGTAGGTAGTCTACATCTCTATCATACTGGTAGGTAGTCTACACCTCTAACATACTGGTAGGTAGTCTACACCTCTAACATACTGGTAGGTAGTCTACATCTCTAACATACTGGTAGGTAGTCTACATCTCTATCATACTGGTAGGTAGTCTACACCTCTCATACTGGTAGGTAGTCTACACCTCTACATACTGGTAGGTAGTCTACACCTCTAACATACTGGTAGGTAGTCTACATCTCTAACATACTGGTAGGTAGTCTACATCTCTAACATACTGGTAGGTAGTCTACATCTCTATCATACTGGTAGGTAGTCTACATCTCTATCATACTGGTAGGTAGTCTACACCTCTAACATACTGGTAGGTAGTCTACACCTCTACTGGTAGGTTGTCTACATCTCTACTGGTAGGTAGTCTACACCTCTAACATACATACTGGTAGGTAGTCTACACCTCTATCATACTGGTAGGTAGTCTACATCTCTAACATACTGGTAGGTAGTCTGGTAGGTAGTCTACATCTCTATCATACTGGTAGGTAGTCTACACCTCTATCATACTGGTAGGTAGTCTACATCTCTATCATACTGGTAGGTAGTCTACACCTCTAACATACTGGTAGGTAGTCTACACCTCTATCATACTGGTAGGTAGTCTACACCTCTAACATACTGGTAGGTAGTCTACATCTCTAACATACTGGTAGGTAGTCTACATCTCTATCATACTGGTAGGTAGTCTACACCTCTAACATACTGGTAGGTAGTCTACACCTCTAACATACTGGTAGGTAGTCTACACCTCTAACATACTGGTAGGTAGTCTACATCTCTAACATACTGGTAGGTAGTCTACATCTCTAACATACTGGTAGGTAGTCTACACCAAATCTCTAACATATTGGTAGGTAGTCTCCACCTCTATCATACTGGTAGGTAGTCTACACCTCTAACATACTGGTAGGTAGTCTACACCTCTACTGGTAGGTCGTCTACATCTCTATCATACTGGTAGGTAGTCTACACCTCTAACATACTGGTAGGTAGTCTACACCTCTAACATACTGGTAGGGAGTCTACATCTCTAACATACTGGCAGGTAGTCTACATCTCTATCATACTGGTAGGTAGTCTACATCTCTATCATACTGGTAGGTAGTCTACACCTCTAACATACTGGTAGGTAGTCTACACCTCTAACATACTGGTAGGTAGTCTACATCTCTAACATACTGGTAGGTAGTCTACATCTCTATCATACTGGTAGGTAGTCTACACCTCTAACATACTGGTAGGTAGTCTACACCTCTAACATACTGGTAGGTAGTCTACACCTCTAACATACTGGTAGGTAGTCTACATCTCTAACATACTGGTAGGTAGTCTACACCTCTAACATACTGGTAGGTAGTCTACACCTCTACTGGTAGTAGTCTACACCTCTAACATACTGGTAGCTAGTCTACATCTCTAACATACTGGTAGGTAGTCTACATCTCTAACATACTGGTAGGTAGTCTATACCTCTACTGGTAGTAGTCATCTCTAACATACTGGTAGGTAGTCTACAACTCATCTCTAACATATTGGTAGGTAGTCTACATCTCTATCATACTGGTAGGTAGTCTACACCTCTAACATACTGGTAGGTAGTCTACACCTCTAACATACTGGTAGGTAGTCTACACCTCTAACATACTGGTAGGTAGTCTACATCTCTAACATACTGGTAGGTAGTCTACACCTCTAACATACTGGTAGGTAGTCTACACCTCTACTGGTAGTAGTCTACACCTCTAACATACTGGTAGCTAGTCTACATCTCTAACATACTGGTAGGTAGTCTACATCTCTAACATACTGGTAGGTAGTCTATACCTCTACTGGTAGTAGTCTACATCTCTAACATACTGGTAGGTAGTCTACAACTCATCTCTAACATATTGGTAGGTAGTCTACATCTCTATCATACTGGTAGGTAGTCTACACCTCTAACATGCTGGTAGGTAGTCTACACCTCTAACATCTCTATCATACTGGTAGGTAGTCTACACCTCTAACATACTGGTAGGTAGTCTACATCTCTAACATACTGGTAGGTAGTCTACACCTCTAACATACTGGTAGGTAGTCTACATCTCTATCATACTGGTAGGTAGTCTACACCCCTAACATACTGGTAAGTCATATCATACTGGTAGGTAGTCTACACCTCTAACATACTGGTAGGTAGTCTACATCTCTAACATACTGGTAGGTAGTCTACACCTCTAACATACTGGTAGGTAGTCTACATCTCTAACATACTGGTAGGTAGTCTACAACTCATCTCTAACATACTGGTAGGTAGTCTACATCTCTATCATACTGGTAGGTAGTCTACACCTCTAACATACTGGTAGGTAGTCTACATCTCTATCATACTGGTAGGTAGTCTACACCTCTAACATACTGGTAGGTAGTCTACACCTCTATCATACTGGTAACATAACATACTGGTAGGTAGTCTACACCTCTAACATACTGGTAGGTAGTCTACATCTCTATCATACTGGTAGGTAGTCTACACCTCTAACATACTGGTAGGTAGTCTACACCTCTAACATACTGGTAGGTAGTCTACACCTCTAACATACTGGTAGGTAGTCTACATCTCTAACATACTGGTAGGTAGTCTACATCTCTAACATACTGGTAGGTAGTCTACACTCATCTCTAACATATTGGTAGGTAGTCTACACCTCTATCATACTGGTAGGTAGTCTACACCTCTAACATACTGGTAGGTAGTCTACACCTCTACTGGTAGGTAGTCTACATCTCTATCATACTGGTAGGTAGTCTACATCTCTAACATACTGGTAGGTAGTCTACACCTCTAACATACTGGTAGGTAGTCTACATCTCTAACATACTGGTAGGTAGTCTACATCTCTAACATACTGGTAGGTAGTCTACATCTCTACATACTGGTAGGTAGTCTGGTAGGTAGTCTACATCTCTATTATACTGGTAGGTAGGTCTAACATACTGGTAGGTAGTCTACATCTCTATCATACTGGTAGGTAGTCTACACCTAACATACTGGTAGGTAGTCTACACCTCTAACATACTGGTAGGTAGTCTACACCTCTAACATACTGGTAGGTAGTCTACATCTCTAACATACTGGTAGGTAGTCTACACCTCTAACATACTGGTAGGTAGTCTACATCTACTGGTAGTAGTCTACACCTCAACATACTGGTAGGTAGTCTACATCTCTAACATACTGGTAGGTAGTCTACATCTCTAACATACTGGTAGGTAGTCTATACCTCTACTGGTAGTAGTCTACATCTCTAACATACTGGTAGGTAGTCTACACATCTCTAACATACTGGTAGGTAGTCTACATCTCTATCATACTGGTAGGTAGTCTACACCTCTAACATACTGGTAGGTAGTCTACACCTCTAACATACTGGTAGGTAGTCTACACCTCTAACATACTGGTAGGTAGTCTACATCTCTAACATACTGGTAGGTAGTCTACACCTCTAACATACTGGTAGGTAGTCTACACTCTAACTACTGGTAGGTAGTCTACACCTCTAACATACTGGTAGGTAGTCTACATCTCTAACATACTGGTAGGTAGTCTACATCTCTAACATACTGGTAGGTAGTCTATACCTCTACTGGTAGTAGTCTACATCTCTAACATACTGGTAGGTAGTCTACACTCTCTAACATACTGGTAGGTAGTCTACACCTCTAACATGCTGGTAGGTAGTCTACACCTCTACTGGTAGGTCGTCTACATATCATACTGGTAGGTAGTCTACACCTCTAACATACTGGTAGGTAGTCTACATCTCTAACATACTGGTAGGTAGTCTACACCTCTATCATACTGGTAGGTAGTCTACATCTCTATCATACTGGTAGGTAGTCTACACCTCTAACATACTGGTAGGTAGTCTACATCTCTATCATACTGGTAGGTAGTCTACACCTCTAACATACTGGTAGGTAGTCTACACCTCTAACATACTGGTAGGTAGTCTACACCTCTAACATACTGGTAGGTAGTCTACATCTCTAACATACTGGTAGGTAGTCTACAACTCTAACATACTGGTAGGTAGTCTACATCTCTATCATACTGGTAGGTAGTCTACACCTCTAACATACTGGTAGGTAGTCTACACCTCTAACATACTGGTAGGTAGTCTACACCTCTAACATACTGGTAGGTAGTCTACATCTCTAACATACTGGTAGGTAGTCTACACTCTAACATACTGGTAGGTAGTCTACACCTCTAACATACTGGTAGGTAGTCTCACCTCTAACATACTGGTAGGTAGTCTACATCTCTAACATACTGGTAGGTAGTCTACACTCTATCATACTGGTAGGTAGTCTACACCTCTAACATACTGGTAGGTAGTCTACACCTCTAACATACTGGTAGGTAGTCTACACCTCTAACATACTGGTAGGTAGTCTACATCTCTAACATACTGGTAGGTAGTCTACACCTCTAACATACTGGTAGGTAGTCTACACCTCTACTGGTAGTAGTCTACACCTCTAACATACTGGTAGCTAGTCTACATCTCTAACATACTGGTAGGTAGTCTACATCTCTAACATACTGGTAGGTAGTCTACACCTCTACTGGTAGTAGTCTATCTCTAAAATACTGGTAGGTAGTCTACATCTCTAACATACTGGTAGGTAGTCTACATCTCTATCATACTGGTAGGTAGTCTACACCTCTAACATACTGGTAGGTAGTCTACACCTCTAACATACTGGTAGGTAGTCTACACCTCTAACATACTGGTAGGTAGTCTACATCTCTAACATACTGGTAGGTAGTCTACACCTCTAACATACTGGTAGGTAGTCTACACCTCTACTGGTAGTAGTCTACACCTCTAACATACTGGTAGGTAGTCTACATCTCTAACATACTGGTAGGTAGTCTACATCTCTAACATACTGGTAGGTAGTCTAGTCTACATCTCTAACATACTGGTAGGTAGTCTACAACTCTCTCTAACATATTGGTAGGTAGTCTACAACTCTATCATACTGGTAGGTAGTCTACACCTCTAACATGCTGGTAGGTAGTCTGGTAGGTCGTCTACATCTCTATCATACTGGTCTACACCTCTAACATACTGGTAGGTAGTCTACATCTCTAACATACTGGTAGGTAGTCTACACCTCTAACATACTGGTAGGTAGTCTACATCTCTATCATACTGGTAGGTAGTCTACACCTCTAACATACTGGTAGGTAGTCTACATCTCTATCATACTGGTAGGTAGTCTACACCTCTAACATACTGGTAGGTAGTCTACATCTCTAACATACTGGTAGGTAGTCTACACCTCTAACATACTGGTAGGTAGTCTACATCTCTAACATACTGGTAGGTAGTCTACAACTCATCTCTAACATACTGGTAGGTAGTCTACATCTCTATCATACTGGTAGGTAGTCTACACCTCTAACATACTGGTAGGTAGTCTACACCTCTAACATACTGGTAGGTAGTCTACACCTCTAACATACTGGTAGGTAGTCTACATCTCTAACATACTGGTAGGTAGTCTACACCTCTAACATACTGGTAGGTAGTCTACACCTCTACTGGTAGTAGTCTACACCTCTAACATACTGGTAGCTAGTCTACATCTCTAACATACTGGTAGGTAGTCTACATCTCTAACATACTGGTAGGTAGTCTATACCTCTACTGGTAGTAGTCTACATCTCTAACATACTGGTAGGTAGTCTACAACTCATCTCTAACATATTGGTAGGTAGTCTACAACTCTATCATACTGGTAGGTAGTCTACACCTCTAACATGCTGGTAGGTAGTCTACACCTCTACTGGTAGGTCGTCTACATCTCTATCATACTGGTAGGTAGTCTACACCTCTAACATACTGGTAGGTAGTCTACATCTCTAACATACTGGTAGGTAGTCTACACCTCTATCATACTGGTAGGTAGTCTACATCTCTATCATACTGGTAGGTAGTCTACACCTCTAACATACTGGTAGGTAGTCTACACCTCCATACCTAACGCTGGGAACATACTGGTAGGTAGTCTACACCTCTATCATACTGGTAGGTAGTCTACATCTCTATCATACTGGTAGGTAGTCTACATCTCTAACATACTGATAGGTAGTCTACACCTCTAACATACTGATAGGTAGTCTACACCTCTAACATACTGGTAGGTAGTCTACACCTCTAACATACTGGTAGGTAGTCTACACCTCTAACATACTGATAGGTAGTCTACACCTCTATCATACTGGTAGGTAGTCTACATCTCTAACATACTGATAGGTAGTCTACACCTCTATCATACTGGTAGGTAGTCTACATCTCTAACATACTGGTAGGTAGTCTACACCTCTAACATACTGATAGGTAGTCTACATCTCTCACATACTGGTAGGTAGTCTACACCTCTAACATACTGGTAGGTAGTCTACACCTCTAACATACTGGTAGGTAGTCTACACCTCTAACATACTGGCAGGTAGTCTACATCTCTATCATACTGGTAGGTAGTCTACATCTCTATCATACTGGTAGGTAGTCTACACCTCTAACATACTGGTAGGTAGTCTACACCTCGAACATACTGGTAGGTAGTCTACATCTCTAACATACTATTAGGTAGTCTACATCTCTATCATACTGGTAGGTAGTCTACACCTCTAACATACTGGTAGGTAGTCTACACCTCTAACATACTGGTAGGTAGTCTACACCTCTAACATACTGGTAGGTAGTCTACATCTCTAACATACTGGTAGGTAGTCTACACCTCTAACATACTGGTAGGTAGTCTACACCTCTACTGGTAGTAGTCTACACCTCTAACATACTGGTAGCTAGTCTACATCTCTAACATACTGGTAGGTAGTCTACATCTTTAACATACTGGTAGGTAGTCTATACCTCTACTGGTAGTAGTCTACATCTCTAACATACTGGTAGGTAGTCTAACCTCATCTCTAACATATTGGTAGGTAGTCTACACCTCTATCATACTGGTAGGTAGTCTACACCTCTAACATACTGGTAGGTAGTCTACACCTCTACTGGTAGGTCGTCTACATCTCTATCATACTGGTAGGTAGTCTACACCTCTAACATACTGGTAGGTAGTCTACACCTCTAACATACTGGTAGGTAGGTCTACACCTCTAACATACTGGTAGGTAGTCTACACCTCTAACATACTGGCAGGTAGTCTACATCTCTATCATACTGGTAGGTAGTCTACACCTCTAACATACTGGTAGGTAGTCTACACCTCTATCATACTGGTAGGTAGTCTACATCTCTATCATACTGGTAGGTAGTCTACATCTCTATCATACTGGTAGGTAGTCTACACCTCTAACATACTGGTAGGTAGTCTACACCTCTAACATACTGGTAGGTAGTCTACATCTCTAACATACTGGTAGGTAGTCTACATCTCTATCATACTGGTAGGTAGTCTACACCTCTAACATACTGGTAGGTAGTCTACACCTCTAACATACTGGTAGGTAGTCTACACCTCTAACATACTGGTAGGTAGTCTACATCTCTAACATACTGGTAGGTAGTTTTCACCTCTATCATACTGGTAGGTAGTCTACACCTCTAACATACTGGTAGGTAGTCTACACCTCTAACATACTGGTAGGTAGTCTACACCTCTAACATACTGGTAGGTAGTCTACATCTCTAACATACTCGTAGGTAGTCTACACCTCTAACATACTGGTAGGTAGTCTCTACACCTCTAACATACTGGTAGGTAGTCTACATCTCTAACATACTGGTAGGTAGTCTACACCTCTAACATACTGGTAGGTAGTCTACACCTCTACTGGTAGTAGTCATACCTCTAACATACTGGTAGCTAGTCTACATCTCTAACATCCTGGTAGGTAGTCTACATCTCTAACATACTGGTAGGTAGTCTATACCTCTACTGGTAGTAGTCTACACCTCTAACATACTGGTAGGTTGTCTACACCTCTATCATACTGGTAGGTAGTCTACATTTCTAAAATACTGGTAGGGAGGATGTGTGTGTGTCGAAGGTCACATCTCTCTCCTTTATCGCCCTCCCTCCCTCACCCCCTCGTTCCCTCCCTCCCCCTCACCCCCTCGTTCCCTCCCTCCCTCCCTCACCCACTCGTTCCCTCCCTCCCTCCCTCCCTCCCTTCCTCTCCCCCCATCACCCCCTCCCCCTCCCTCCATCCCTCCCTCCCCCTCACCCCCCTCGTTCCCTCCCTCCCTCACCCACTCGTTCCCTCCCTCCCTTCCTCTCAACCCCCATCACCCCCTCCCCCCTCCCTCCATCCCTCCCTCCCTCACCCCCCCTCCCTCCCTCCCTCCCTCCCCCTCCCTCCCTCCCTCACCCCCTCACCCCCTCCCTCCCTCCCTCCCCCCCCTCCCTCCCCCCTCCCTCCCTCCCTCCCATCCCTCCCTCCCTCCCTCACCCTGTTGTTCCCTCCCTCCCTCCATCCCTCCCTCCCTCCCTCCCTCCCTCACCCTGTTGTTCCCTCCCTCCATCCCTCCCTCCCTCCCTCCCTCCCCCCTCACCCCCCCATCCCTCCCTCCCTCCCTCCCTCCCTCACCCTGTTGTTCCCTCCCTCCCTCCCCTCCCTCCCTCCCTCCACCCTCCCTCCCTCCCTCCCTCCCTCCCTCCCTCCCCTCCCCCTCCCTCCCTCCCTCACCCTGTTGTTCCCTCCCTCCCTCCCTCACCCCCTCACCCCCTCCATCCCTCCCTCCCTCACCCTGTTGTTCCCTCCCTCCCTCCCTCCCTCTCTCCAGGTCAGTCGGTTGGATCCTCGTTCTCTCGACATTCTCCAGAGTTGGGACACAGGGTTTCCTAAACGCAGTGCAGGGGAGACCTTCATGATCTGTGGTACCCTGTACGTCACCAACTCCCATCTGGCCGGAGCTAAGGTCCACTTTGCTTATCACACCAACTCCTCCAGCTATGAGTACACAGACATCCCCTTCCACAACCAGTACTCTCACATCTCCATGATGGACTACAACCCCAGAGAGAGGGCCCTCTACACATGGAACAATGGACATCAGGTCATCTATAACGTGACCCTGTTTCATGTTATACAGAGCGAAGGATAGAGGAGGAGAGGAGGGGAGTAGGGAAAGGAGAGAGACTGACGGACTATATCTCCATACAGAGAGAGGAGGAGGAGGAGGAGGAAGAGGAGGA